>NW_028248903.1:0-140050 GCF_964263255.1 Lissotriton vulgaris | reverse complement strand
TTTTGGAAGGGCCCTCTATATAGAGGCCGTTCCTCGCTCTTGACATTTGCATCAAAAGAGCGTTGCATGTCCCACTTGGGCTGTACACACTCGCCTTTTTTGCGATCTTGTCTCTCCTCTGTCATACTGTTGATCAGATAATTCCTGAAAGGAACTAGGTGAACGAGGACCAGGAACCTGAAAACGCTACAGATTCTTAATTTTAGTGCGATCAAGCAAATCATATCGTCATTCAGAAGCATCCAGAGGTGGTGACCTGCCACGAGACCTAGGCTTCTCTTGTTGTTGCTTAGATTTATCTCAAGACTTCTTAGGAAAAATCGATCGGACGACTATCCTTTTCAGGAAGGGCAGGTTTGCCCAGAGATTGTGCAGTAGGTCTGGACCACAAACTGGTATGATCCAAAGATATATAACCTTCAGAGATAATAACAGGCAACTCATGCACGCCGTTGGCATATAATCAAGGACGCTGCCTCACCTTCAACATTTGAAAGATTCATTTTGGAGACTAATGGAAAAAAAACTAGTAGCTTCATCCCCAAATCTAGGGCAAACTTCGCTCTCTAAATGTTTGAGAACGTTCAGAAGATTACTCATCTAGGGGGTGCCATAACAAAGTGTATTCACTGTAACGAACACAGTCCCCCAGGTGTTGCAGTCAGCGAAGCTGAGAACCTGAAAACACTAGGCAAACACATGGTAAGGAACCTATGCTTTCCGAGAGGAATGTAAGGGGAAAAACAGCATCAAGCCGATTGATTTTTTGAGCAATCCAAAATGAAAAATCTTCATGGTTAAGGGGTTGTTTACCCATTTGATAATAACAGGGCTAATAAAAAGCCCTCCACTATGTGGAGCCTGCGCAGGGTGCGCAACCCCAGGCAAAGCTTCCAGAAAGGCACGGGCAATAAACTGAATCATGCGCCCTTACAAATGGACAACTGGAGCATATATATCATTGAGTAAAACCGGCCAATACAGGCTAAGTGGCCCTGTCAATACTTAAGGGGCCCATTTGAAAAGAAGCAAGAGGATGGGGAAGGGTGCCTTGAAACCATATTTGGTGCTCCCAGGCTGTAACAGAAAGCTCAATGATCACATGAGAGTGATAGGCCACAGGAACATTGGCCACAATATAAGAATGAAAAGTATTATCATTTGCATCAACAGCGGGGAACGTAACCCTGGAGTAAAAAAACTCAAAATAGTAAGGAGGCTCTGGTTCGACCACAAAAGCCAACACCTGATTGGGGACTCCATGCTGTAACAAGTGTTGAGTAACCGCTGTGCGACAATGAGCCATGATCGCAACGGGTGAGCCATAATAAAAAGAAAGGAATTTAAACTGTAGCACAAAAGTGGATAAAAAACATTTCAAAATTCAAACTTGAAAAACCTACAGCAATAGGAAGTCCCTATAAACTGAGGAGGCTAAGCTCTCACACCACAGATGTCTCCAGGAAATGGTGCAGGGGTATTGTAGACAGGCACAAGTGCTACTCAGGGGTCCCACAAATAAGTACCAGATCAAACATTGGCAGCACCATGTTGCAGGGATTCCGCAGAGTCACAGAGCTATGCTTGGGACTATAGGACTGAGTTATCCTACCACCTTGGTACTGATGAGCCGGGGTAGACTAGCTATAGTGTCTCACTTGCCCTCCTACTTACTCACAGAGGACCAAGTGATTAGACATCCCAGAACACAACACTCCAGACTCTCTAAGGAATCGTGGTGACAAAACACACACTCCTACTTCTCCGTAATAAGATCTGATAGAGACATGAGAAAAGTTTACAATGTTTATTTTAACTATCGTGCTCTGTTATGCAGTATATGTGCCACAATGAGTAAGAAGATGCCTAACACAAATACGGTCTTCTAGTAAGTAATCCATAAATCATAAAAGAAGCTATCATGGTATCAGACAGGGTAAACGAACCCCCGCCCCCTTTTACGGAAGCAAGGTCATTATATATCAGGATATCTCTGTTTGCAGTGGACCCCGTACCTTCGCAAGTATAGATGAAAGTTCTGCATCTCAGGTGTAGTCGCGACCTCTGCTCTGAAATATCTCTCACCAAGTGTGTTATTGCATGTCTGTCATACCTATATGACTAAGAGTAAGTGTTCCCAAACAACAGCTACATTTCTGTCTTTGGTCTAGGTGCTAGAGCCTGACTAGAATAAAATAACAAGGGGCATTGTGGTTTGACCTATTCTACGGTGTTCAGACTAAATCCCAGAAAAGAACAGAATACAAAAACAAATACAGATTCTGTGTGAAAGTACAATGTGGCATAGAGCAAAATGTGTTTGTATAGTAATGTGTGCAGAGCAGAGTGCAGTCTACAATGTGCTCAGGCTAACATAGGAATACAAACATGGGCTTGCATGGAACACATGACAGTTCCCGCGTTCCAAAGTCGGCAGCTCTGGTTGTTATGCCACATCATCTCCTATGTTAGGTGTGAGTCCTTTGTAAGTCGTGGGTTCGCCTTGGCATTTTGGTATTTATCATTTCTGTTTATCCTTGATAAATCCCGTTGTCCTAGTAGTGCCTTTTAAAAAAAAATTAATGAGTGGAATAAGTGTCTCTGCCGACATCTGGCAACCTGAGATCTCTAGCCCCGTGATCAGTATCCCACGCACATGGAATTACCCTGGTCCCTTTTGCCCTGTGCTTCCTGGATTTCCATTACGTGCCTTGAGGCTGACCCTAGTCTGTTGGATGGGTGTTGTGGTAATCAGAGACTAGGATTTGATAGGCAGAGCCCACACTGCCAGTCTCAGCCGCCACAGAGATCTACGAATATGCTTGCAGCACGGATAGGTTTGGAACAATATGTAGATCCCTGGCTTTAGGAATGGCTGAACTGGTGAAAGTGTTGGGAATGTGGAGCTATGGACTGAAAATGTGCAGAAGCTATACCCTCATGAGCTACCACTATTAAAGAAAGTCTGCGGTCCAGGTTGGGTATCATGATATGATATGTTTTTTGCGGCGGACAGTAGGTGCATTAACACGTTATGTGGAAGGCTGGTTTAACCGGCTTCTTGTAAAGGATTCACTCATGCACGTGCCCAGAACTAGGGCTAGAGATAGAAATGAGCATAGATGAAAGGTTTATCACTCTGCATTGCAAATTGAGTAGCAGTGTAGTTAGACCAGACAGCATTCAGCTGCAGGCAGAGCTCTGCAAAATTTCATGGAATTTGTAGACACCTCTGCAGAATACCAGAGTAGAACTCTGCAAGTTCCACCCACCTCTGCTCTCAACCAGTTATCAACCAAATTGCACACAAACATGCCGCAAACAAACCTCAATGAACACATATGTCCAGACATGTTGCCAGTTGATGCATCCGCAACCTTCACAAAAGAATAAACAGGTTGACTACATTTTTACAACCTGTCAAGTACCAGGCTCCATTCTAAACATTATCGAACACATACCTAGTGAACCTTCACTAATGACTCTCATGACAGCCACATCAGGCTCAGGAAGACATACCTTAGCAAACTCACTATGATAAATCCAACTTGTTCTAGTTGTGTATGCCCAAAAATGCCTTCCGAGGCCTATATTGCTTGAACTTAGTGAGGATATCTACCTTTAATAGGAAGGCAAACTTGCTGGGGTGTACTGCCTAATGTCCCTAAACAGCATATCATAAACTACGATGAATGTTTTTGACACACAGGGTAGTCACTGAGAACGAAGCACATGCCACATCCACTTTTATGTGCAGTGTTGTGACTGTAAAGCACTTGTCATACAGTAACCAGAGCATATACTAAGTTCTGGCCGAAGATGAGCATGGCAAGCAAGACAAACATTTTACCCATAGTGTAGCTTTGAGTGCAGACTTATCTGTAATGTTATGTTTTTTTTGTAAAGCGCACTATGACCCAAGAGGGTATCTTTTCGCTGACGAGAGAGCAGTCCCGGCTGATTCATGGATTAACCTAGTTGAAGAGCCAAGTGTTCAGCTTTGTACAGAACGCACTGATTTTAGAGACTGCACATGTGTGTAGAGGCAGGTCATGCTGCCCTTCTGGAGCCACTTAGGAGAATTCACTTCCCCTTGTTCTGGTGCTGCATATGCATTGAATGTGTGTGAGTATTAATCCAGTTGAACAAAGGTACCTGGAAGGTTTCTGAAATCTGAGGCGGTATTGAGGTATGCTGGACCAGTGCTGTGTAAAGCTTTGAAGGTGTGTTTCAAGACATTGAAAAGAGCTGTAGATAGGAAGTCAGTGAAGCTGTTTGAGGTGCAGGGTGTGTGCGTGTTGGGATGTTGAGAGAGGAGGCTGCCTGCTGTGTTTTGTATGGTTTGGAGTCATATGCTTAGTTGAGTGAGGGAGTAATTCAGTATCAGGGCTAGAGCGGCGCCAGCGGGTTTGAATCCGTAAGTGAAGATTAAGTGAAGGCATGTGTATCTGTTATACCTGTAGTATCTGCCGTCTACTTATGCAATATCCCTGTGAAAGGACACTTAGCCTAAGCTTTTCCTACCCGTTCATTTCTCATCAAAGTCCTGATTAATCCTGTATACTTGTCGAGTGAACCTATACTAATGCCTTCCATCGCCAGCTACTTGAAGCTCAAGAAATCGTGTTTTTCATGCTCCTTTAGTGCACTCACTGTGGTAAATCCAACTTCTTCCAGGTTGTGGATGCAAGTTGGGGGTGTGAGAGAATGCCTCCGAGACCTACATTCCTCAAATTGAGTGATCATATCTACCTTTGATACTAAGGCAAACATACTGGGGAATATTTCCTAAATCCCCTAAAGTAGAATGCCAAACAAATGTCCTGTAAGACTCACAGACCGGCATTTCTACTTTTTCTTTGAAAGCGTAAAATGCAATTACTCTTGTATGTGTAGGTGTGACCACTTTCTCCATACAATACAAAGGTGTAATTCTCTTGAATATTTTGTTTACGCCACCGGAACTGTCAATTCAATTCAATTCAATTCAATTCAGTAATTTATATAGCGCGCTACATACCCAGAGGGTCTCAAGGCGCTTGGAGAAGGGTGGGGAATTATTTGTCGAATATCCAAGTTTTAAGTTGCTTTCTGAATGCTAGGTGGTTCTGAGTGAGGCGAAGGTGAATGGGGAGTGAGTTCCAGGTTTTAGCCGCCAGGTAGGAGAAGGATCTTCCTCCCATGGTGGTTTTGTTGATGCAAGGTATAGCAGCTAGGGCTTGGTGGGAGGAGCGTAGCTGGCGGGAGGGGGTGTAGAAGGAAAGTCGTGTGTTGAGGCATTCGGGTCCAAGTTCGTAAAGTGCTTTGTGTGCGTGGGTTAGAAGGCGGAATGTTATCCTCTTATTGATGGGGAGCCAGTGGAGGTTTTTCAGGTGACCCGAAATGTGATCTTTACGCGGAATGTCTAGAATGAGTCTGGCTGATGTGTTCTGGATAAGCGTGGGCGGAAAATCCGTTCCGCTCGCGGATTTTGCGGATTTTCGGGAAATCCGCAATCCGCGAGATTTGCGGATTTCCCGCAAAATCCGCAAATTCGCACGCAGCGGATTTTTTTGGCGGCGCGCGGCGTTGGTGATACAATTTTTGCGGCGCGCGGCGTTTATCATCGTTTGCCGAGTTGTTTTTTTCGATAGTTTGCGAGTGCTGCGCCATTTTGGATCTTGCTGTGTGATCCCGCGGGAATTGGCGAGCGCGATTACGTCATCGCGGCTTGCCAGCGATAGTTTGTCAACGCGAGTACGACGAGATCACGTCTCGCGGTACTTCGCAATTGCGAGATTTGAGATGCGGCGCGCGAAAATATAAATTTGCAATTCTGCACAAGAAATCCACCAGCAAGCAGCATAAACCTTCTAGAAATGATGATTTTTATGTGAATAACTCCTTAGTTTGACATTTGCCTGCACTTTTTTAGCGAGGAGTCCATTTTGGGGAGGGGGGCAGGGGGGTGGGAGGAAGGAAGTGCCCCATAGTCTTCAACTTCCTGTTCCTGTTCAGCAGGCTCCTCCCAGTGCTTTGTCCATCTCCTGGTCACTTTTCATTCGGATGTGGACCTGGAAGGATTACCTTTTGTGGATGCTGCTGGATCTTTGGATTTGAGGCCTTTTTGACTTTCTTTGGATCACTGTTGGATTAGAAATTTTACAAGTAAGTTTGTTTGGGGCATTACAGTTGCTGCAACTAAAATTTTGGGATTTTCGATTTTTGGGCTGTTTTGGGGCCTTTTCCCAGGGGTACTCAGTGGTGGGTGGACTGATTCTTTCTGTGGGTTGTCTTGAATTTAAACATCATGGAGGCCATAGATGAATTGGGATTGTGCTGATTTTTCTGTGTTTTTCGATTTTTTTTTTTTGTAAAATTTTGTGTTTTTCGATTTTTGACCTGTTGTTGGGGCCTTGACCAGGGGTAGTGTGAGTGGTGCATGGGCCTAGTCTTTCTGTGGGCTGTCTTGAATTTAAACATCATGGAGGCCATGGATGGAATGGGATTGTGCTGATTTTGCAGTGTTTTTCGATTTTTGGGGGTGTTCATGGGGAGGGACATGCCATGTGGCTGGTGGCCATTTTGAGTGCAGCTACAGGCACTGGCCATGTGCTGGCAGGCAAGTGGCCATTTTGAATGCAGGCTTTGTTGTTAGGCCTCCAACCATTTTGCCTACTTTTCAACCTTTATTTATGCCAGGGGTAGTGAGTCTTGCATGGGCCTAGTATTTCTGTGGGTTGTCTTGAATTTAAACATCATGGAGGCCATGGATGGAATGGGATTGTGCTGATTTTGCAGTGTTTTTCGATTTTTGGGGGTGTTCATGGGGAGGGACATGCCATGTGGCTGGTGGCCATTTTGAGTGCAGCTACAGGCACTGGCCATGTGCTGGCAGGCAAGTGGCCATTTTGAATGCAGGCTTTGTTGTTAGGCCTCCAACCATTTTGCCTACTTTTCAACCTTTATTTATGCCAGGGGTAGTGAGTCTTGCATGGGCCTAGTATTTCTGTGGGTTGTCTTGAATTTAAACATCATGGAGGCCATAGATGAATTGGGATTGTGCTGATTTTTCTGTGTTTTTCGATTTTTTTTTTTTGTAAAATTTTGTGTTTTTCGATTTTTGACCTGTTGTTGGGGCCTTTTCACCAGGGGTATTTGAGTCTAGCATGGGCCTAGTCTTTCTGTGGGCTGTCTTGAATTTAAACATCATGGAGGCCATGGATGGAATAGGATTGTGCTGATTTTGCAGTGTTTTTCGATTTTTGGGCCTGTACTTGTGGCCTTTTCACCAGGGGTATTTGAGTCTAGCATGGGCCTAGTCTTTCTGTGGGCTGTCTTGAATTTAAACATCATGGAGGCCATGGATGGAATAGGATTGTGCTGATTTTGCAGTGTTTTTCGATTTTTGGGCCTGTACTTGTGGCCTTTTCACCAGGGGTATTTGAGTCTAGCATGGGCCTAGTCTTTCTGTGGGCTGTCTTGAATTTAAACATCATGGAGGCCATGGATGGAATAGGATTGTGCTGATTTTGCAGTGTTTTTCGATTTTTGGGCCTGTACTTGTGGCCTTTTCACCAGGGGTATTTGAGTCTAGCATGGGCCTAGTCTTTCTGTGGGTTGTCTTGAATTTAAACATCATGGAGGCCATGGATTGAATGGGATTGTGCTGATTTTGCAGTGTTTTTCGATTTTTGGGGGTGTTCATGGGGAGGGACATGCCATGTGGCTGGTGGCCATTTTGAGTGCAGCTACAGGCACTGGCCATGTGCTGGCAGGCAAGTGGCCATTTTGAATGCAGGCTTTGTTGTTAGGCCTCCAACCATTTTGCCTACTTTTCAACCTTTATTTATGCCCAGGGGTAGTGAGTCTTGCATGGGCCTAGTATTTCTGTGTGTTGTCTTGAATTTAAACATCATGGAGGCCATGGATTGAATGGGATTGTGCTGATTTTGCAGTGTTTTTCGATTTTTGGGCCTGTACTTGTGGCCTTTTCACCAGGGGTATTTGAGTCTAGCATGGGCCTAGTCTTTCTGTGGGCTGTCTTGAATTTAAACATCATGAAGGCCATGGATGGAATAGGATTGTGCTGATTTTGCAGTGTTTTTCGATTTTTGGGCCTGTACTTGTGGCCTTTTCACCAGGGGTATTTGAGTCTAGCATGGGCCTAGTCTTTCTGTGGGCTGTCTTGAATTTAAACATCATGGAGGCCATGGATGGAATAGGATTGTGCTGATTTTGCAGTGTTTTTCGATTTTTGGGCCTGTACTTGTGGCCTTTTCACCAGGGGTATTTGAGTCTAGCATGGGCCTAGTATTTCTGTGGGTTGTCTTGAATTTAAACATCATGGAGGCCATGGATTGAATGGGATTGTGCTGATTTTGCAGTGTTTTTCGATTTTTGGGTGTGTTCATGGGGAGGGACATGCCATGTGGCTGGTGGCCATTTTGAGTGCAGCTACAGGCACTGGCCATGTGCTTGGCAGGCAAGTGGCCATTTTGAATGCAGGCTTTGTTGTTAGGCCTCCAACCATTTTGCCTACTTTTCAACCTTTATTTATGCCCAGGGGTAGTGAGTCTTGCATGGGCCTAGTCTTTCTGTGGGTTGTCTTGAATTTAAACATTATGGAGGGCATGGATGGATTGGGATTGTGCTGATTTTGCAGTGTTTTTCGATTTTTTTGTGCTCTATAACTGAACTGATGTTCCTCTGTCTTCCATTTTTTTTAGGTGCACAAGACTCAAGAGAACCACCAGTGCCAGGAAGAAGTCCTGCAGCGGTGTGTGTGTGCAGCATAACGTCACGCGACGTCACGTCTGGCCTCAGACAACTCTACAATTCGTGCAACTGCGGCCTGCTGTCTGACCTGCTCTGAAGAAGATGGCCCCAAAGAAAGTTCTCCGTAGCTCCTCTAGCAAGAAAGTTGCTAGTAAGGAGCAGAAGAAGCAAGTTACCAAGGAGGCTGGTGTGCCACCCGCCACTTTTTTTGGGAGCAAAAAAAAAAGTACGCCTGCAGCAGCAGGATCTGCTGGGGACCAACCTGAGAGCAGCACCCCTGCTCCATTGGGTTCAGTGCCTCCACCACCACGCCAACTTAAGTCAAAGCCCTTGAGTGCTTCAGAGGCAGTCAGTGTACTTCTCCAATCACCATCGACCAGTGATGTTGGCTCATCGCAAGAAAGTAGCAGCAATGTCCCTGAATCAACACAGGTTGTTGTAACTCATCTGACAAGTGTTGAACAACCACAGCCGCAACAACAACACCATGTGCAAGTACACGCCCAAGTACATGTGGAAGGAGAGGCAGCAAAAGGAGATGCGCAAGCAAAGGTGCATGGACGTTCACAAGTGCCCACAATAGTTGTTCCTCCCGAAGTAGGGGCACATTTGGAAATCGACAATGAAGCTGAGGTATCATTGGAAGCCACTCCTCCTGATGATCATTCATTGTCTTCCACATCCCTAGCAAGGAAAAGATCAAGGGGGGTGTCTACATCTTCTTCAAGCCCACCTCGTTCTGGTGCAAGTGATCTGTCTTGGGAACCACCACAACTGCGGTCTGACAGTGAGGCAGAGGCACACCATGATCTGCCACCGGTACCTAAGCGTAAAAGGAAGGTCGTCCAAAAACTCAAACCTATGGAGTGTGATGAGGCTCAACAAGAAGTGACAGATACTGCTGGTGATGAAGCCTCTCACGATGACGACGAGCCAGTCATCACAAAGGTCACTGCAGCCCCACCGGGCATGCAGCAAAGAGACATTTTGACCCTATCCCGAGAAGCTGCTGAGCGTGATGATGATGTCGGCGAGGAGGCAATGGAAATGGAATCATTAGATTTGGAGTTAAGTAGTACACCAAAACCTACCGCTTCCATATTTCTTCGCAAGAAGGTACCCACCTCGTCCTCGACCTCAATTCGTGGTGGTGAAAGTGCAAAACGTACTGAAGTTCGGCAATCCACATCCTCCACTTCATCTGTCATTAGCAGCAGGACCACCACCACCAGTATCGCCGCCTCCTCCGGCCCCCGAAGACATTTCAAGTCTCCAGTTTGGGACTTCTTTAGTGTTTGCCCAAAAAAGGAAAACGTAGCCATTTGTAGCCTTTGTAAGCTTCGATTTAGTCGTGGTAAGCTTGGTTCTAACTATGGTACCGGAGGCCAGAGAGGTCATCTTGAGAGAAGGCACCCTGTCGAATGGTTTCCGCACCTAGAGGCGGTCAAGAAAGCCGGAATTGCACGTAATGAAAACGTTGATTTGTCATCTGCTGATGACGAGGAGGTAGAAGACGATTCAAACACTTCACTTACACCCAGTTCCCATGTCAGCAGCACACCCCATGGGAGCCACACTAAGAGTGTGGGAGAGAGTGAGACATCAATGCGGAAAACTTCATCAGCGAGCGTAACTGGGTCGAAGAGATCATCATCATCCCGTAAATCATTGGTCCAGGGCAACATTAAAAAGATGTTGTTTACAGAAGCGCAATATGAACGCAACCACCCAATGACCCGTCTGTATAACACTAAGCTGGCTAAAATGCTAGCTCTGGACCTTCTCCCTTTTTCTTTTGTAGAAGGGGTTGGTTTTCTAGAATTAGTGACAGCGCTCTGCCCTAAATGGAAGGTTCCTAGCCGGTTCTATTTTGCCCGAGTTGCGGTTCCAGCACTACATGAAGATGTTCTGAAGGTGATTGGGGCAGCTTTGCAGAAGAGTGCTGTTCACACTATACATCTGACAACAGACATGTGGACCAGTGGCGCAGGCGCTGATTACATGTGCATCACTGCACACTGGGTCTCTTTTTCAGGGGCTAAAGCAAAGCTAAACTCAGGTGTTGACACTAACATTGTTTTTAAAGGTGCTCGGAAACATGCAACACTAGCCATGTTTGGTTTGGAGAAACGTCACACAGCAGAAAACATTTTGGATGTCTTTAACACAAAGGTCCTTAACTGTCTGTCCCCACTAAAACGCAAGGTTGGTTATGTTTCCACAGACAATGGCTCCAATATAGTTAAGGCCATGAGGGACGGTTACTATTTCAGAGTGCCGTGTTTGGCGCACTGTATAAACCTGGTTGTCCAAAAATTCTTGGGTAATAAACGCAGTGCAGCGTACAGTGTATTGGAGAACTGCCGAAAAATTTGCAAGCATTTCAGGCATTCTTTTAAGGCCCGCAAGCAGCTGAGGAGCATGCTATATCAAAGTCAAATGCCAGTGAAAGCACTCATCCAGGAGGTGGTAACACGTTGGAACTCAACCTTCTACATGCTTGAGCGTCTGTATGAGCAGTATACGCAACTCGATCAATATTTCTTGAAAGAGGGTATAGAGGAGCTGAGGATGGGTGGGCCGCAATGGAACATAGTTGAAAGCCTAACACGCATGCTTCGTCCTTTTGAGGTCTTCACACGTGCAGTCAGCAAGGAGGACTCTAATTTGGGAAAAGCTATCCCATTGTTGTACATGCTGGAGGACCAACTGAAGGAGGTGTGTTCTGTGTTTCGAAAAGATGACAAAAAGAAAGACTCTTTGCTTCTGGCTGAGAAATTATTAGAGCTCCTACAAGGTGATGAACGTCTTCAAAAGATCCACTCAGAACAGCATTACATTTGTGCTACTATTCTGGATCCACGCTACAAAAAGGCGCTGGCAGGCAGAGCATTCTTTCCTTTTGCTGATGAAGATGTTACAAAGTACAAACGTTGGCTAGCCTTGTCAGCCAAGAAGTTTGAAACAGAACGGCTGGAAATTGAAGGAAATGGCAGTACATCAGCAGGCCATCCCCAGTCAAAACAATCCACTTCTGCACCTGTGGCTGTGGCACAAGTGACCTCTCAGCCGTTAAAGACACCGGCAACCGCATCATCTGCACGAAAGACAGCAGAAACATTGGAGGCTGAAGAGGATTGGCTAGCTCTGCGTGGGTTTGGTTCTCAAAAGGTCAAAGGCACAGCAAGAGCTACGCAAAGTGGAGGAACCTTGGAGGAGGACCTTGAGTCGATGGTGAAGGACTATCTGAATGACTCCACAGAGGTCTATGTTAATTCTGACCCATTGGCGTATTGGCATGGGAAAAAAGAATTGTGGCCACAGCTCACCAACCTGGCTTTAAACTACTTGTCTTGCCCACTCGCAAGTGTGTCTTCTGAATGGGTTTTCAGTGCGGCTGGTGGGATTGTAACTCCCAAACGGAGCCGCCTCTCGCCCAAAAATGTGGAGAGGTTAACAATGATCAAGATGAATCAGCACCTCATACCACCAGATATAAGAGTACGAGAGAGCGTGCCGGATGAAGAGGAGGTGGCCAGCACCATAGATGAGGGAATTTCTACTCTGTCAGGTGGCACTGACCTCACCCGGGCTGAATTCGCAGAGTATGATGACGAAGCCTTATTCTTATTCCTGGACCGTGATTCCGACTTCGAGCCCTGAAAATGAGACAACGAATCAATAACTTTCTTTTTCATCCTTATTCACTTTTATTCCTGTGTGTCTGTCTTTCTTTGTTGTGCACAGTTAATATAATTCAAACTTTAATCAGATAATCACAAAGACAAGCCCATCAGCAGAACTGTCTTCACTTGTTTGCTAATTTATTTGAAGGTGCCGCAGTCTGCATTCCTCAGGTTCACAAGTTCAGAAGAACATGCTCCTCTATCCTCCTCCTCCAGACTCCTATTTCCATCAAAGCAGAGGGCTGGTTTACGCCCAATGAAGAAAGACTCAGCACTTGTGGGGGTGTTGTTCTACCTCTTTGCAGGTGAGTTGACGGGTCTGGGGCCATTGCTGGGAAGCACTAAAAGTGGTTTGTGCCAAATCCGAGGCGGAAATTTTTTTGTGTTTTTGATGACTTGCTTGCCTTTGAGGTGCTCTTAGGGGTGGTTCCGTCTGTTTGTGGGTGAGTTTCATGGTCTGAGAGCATTGCTGGGACACTCTAATCTTGATTGCATTTGCTTTTCAGGAAATCCGTCGTGCCAACCCCGACTTATGGCCTAGCTACGCAGCGCGTTTGGACCGAAGGCCCAGAAATATTGCAAGTATGAGATTTTGCTTTTGGCCTGTTTGGGGGTGTTATGCTTCTTGGCGGGTGGGTTGCCGGGTCTTGGGGCATTCCTGGGAAGGTCTAATACCGGGTAGAAGTGGTTGGGACTAAATCCAGGCCGATTTTTTTTTGGGCTATTTCTGACATTTTGCTCTATGTAGCGTTTTCGGGGGCCTGTTTGGGGGGCTTCCTGGTGTTTCTGGGTGAGTTTCGTGGTCTGGGAGCACTGCTGGCTATATCTACTTTACTTTGCAAGAGGTTTGAAGCAAATCCATGGTGGCAGAGGGGACTTAGGGCCTAGCTGCAGAGCGCGCGCGGAGTGATTTGGGAAATTTGTGAAAAATTGACTAAGTCCCCATTTTTGTACTTTTGCTCTTTGGCTGTTTGGGGGTCTTCTACTCGTTTTCTCCTGGGTTGACGGCTCTGGGGCCATTGCTGGGAAGCTCTAATACCGGATAAAAGTGTTTTGGACCAAATCCCAGGCGGAAAATTTTTTGTGTTTTTGATGACTTGCTTGCCTTTGAGGTGCTCTTAGGGGGGGTTCCGTCTGTTTGTGGGTGAGTTTCGTGGTCTGGGAGCATTGCTGGGACACTCTAATCTTGATTGCATTTGCTTTTCAGGAAATCCGTCGTGCCAACCCCGACTTATGGCCCAGCTACGCAGCGCGTTTGGACCGAAGGCCCAGAAATATTGCAAGTATGAGAGTTTGCTTTTGGCCTGTTTGGGGGTGTTATACTTCTTGGCGGGTGGGTTGCCGGGTCTTGGGGCATTCCTGGGAAGGTCTAATACCGGGTAGAAGTGGTTGGGACTAAATCCAGGCCGATTTTTTTTTGGGCTATTTCTGACATTTTGCTCTATGTAGCGTTTTCGGGGGCCTGTTTGGGGGGCTTCCTGGTGTTTCTGGGTGAGTTTCGTGGTCTGGGAGCACTGCTGGGACACTCTAATCTTGATTGCATTTGCTTTTCAGGAAATCCGTCGTGCCAACCCCGACTTATGGCCCAGCTACGCAGCGCGTTTGGACCGAAGGCCCAGAAATATTGCAAGTATGAGAGTTTGCTTTTGGCCTGTTTGGGGGTGTTATACTTCTTGGCGGGTGGGTTGCCGGGTCTTGGGGCATTCCTGGGAAGGTCTAATACCGGGTAGAAGTGGTTGGGACTAAATCCAGGCTGATTTTTTTTTTGGGCTATTTCTGACATTTTGCTCTATGTAGCGTTTTCGGGGGCCTGTTTGGGGGGCTTCCTGGTGTTTCTGGGTGAGTTTCGTGGTCTGGGAGCACTGCTGGGACACTCTAATCTTGATTGCATTTGCTTTTCAGGAAATCCGTCGTGCCAACCCCGACTTATGGCCCAGCTACGCAGCGCGTTTGGACCGAAGGCCCAGAAATATTGCAAGTATGAGAGTTTGCTTTTGGCCTGTTTGGGGGTGTTATACTTCTTGGCGGGTGGGTTGCCGGGTCTTGGGGCATTCCTGGGAAGGTCTAATACCGGGTAGAAGTGGTTGGGACTAAATCCAGGCCGATTTTTTTTTGGGCTATTTCTGACATTTTGCTCTATGTAGCGTTTTCGGGGGCCTGTTTGGGGGGCTTCCTGGTGTTTCTGGGTGAGTTTCGTGGTCTGGGAGCACTGCTGGGACACTCTAATCTTGATTGCATTTGCTTTTCAGGAAATCCGTCGTGCCAACCCCGACTTATGGCCCAGCTACGCAGCGCGTTTGGACCGAAGGCCCAGAAATATTGCAAGTATGAGAGTTTGCTTTTGGCCTGTTTGGGGGTGTTATACTTCTTGGCGGGTGGGTTGCCGGGTCTTGGGGCATTCCTGGGAAGGTCTAATACCGGGTAGAAGTGGTTGGGACTAAATCCAGGCCGATTTTTTTTTGGGCTATTTCTGACATTTTGCTCTATGTAGCGTTTTCGGGGGCCTGTTTGGGGGGCTTCCTGGTGTTTCTGGGTGAGTTTCGTGGTCTGGGAGCACTGCTGGGACACTCTAATCTTGATTGCATTTGCTTTTCAGGAAATCCGTCGTGCCAACCCCGACTTATGGCCTAGCTACGCAGCGCGTTTGGACCGAAGGCCCAGAAATATTGCAAGTATGAGATTTTGCTTTTGGCCTGTTTGGGGGTGTTATGCTTCTTGGCGGGTGGGTTGCCGGGTCTTGGGGCATTCCTGGGAAGGTCTAATACCGGGTAGAAGTGGTTGGGACAAAATCCGCGCGGAAAAGCCTTTAGTTTTGGCACTTTTTGTAACTTAGGGTTCGTTAGGGTTAGCCCTAGCAGCAGGATTGCATGTGTATCGGGGTGTTCTAGATTTTTCAAACTGAGTTCTGGGGTCTTAGAGCACTCGTGAGAATGTGTAATTTTGGTTGCAAGTCATTTGAAGAAAATCCATGGTGGGAAAGGGGGGATTTGGCATAGTTAAAGAAAGCCTTTGCCACTATTCTTAACTTAGGGTTCGTTAGGGTTAGCAGTATTTCTATTGCATGTGTTTGAGTGGGGGGGATTTCGAGTCTTGGAGCGATGCTGGCTATGGCTACTTTTGCTTGGTTGCTTGCAAGTGGTTTGAATGCAATCCACGGGGGGTAATGGGTAATTAGGGTACTTCGGCCTACTTTTACTTTCAAAGTAAGTTTTGTCTCCAGTTTTCTGCTAGGCCTCGTTTTTTGGGTGGGAGCACTGCTAGGAAGATCTATTTTTGTTCTAAAACACAGTTTACAGTACACCTAGCTTGAGGGGCAAGATCCGCTACATTAATTTGCCCATACTTATTTATCCTTCAAAAGGTGACTCAGAGTACGCACTTTCAAAAACATTGTACTGTCTGTCTACTAGGAAAAACAAATTGTGACTTTTTGCACTCCACAGCCTACATACCTTATATTTATTTATCAGTGGTGTTGTAATATTATATCACTTCCTGTTTTTCGTTGAATAATTACAGGCCGGGTTTCAGTCTCTGCAATGGGGAAAAAAGGATGGAGTCAGGCTTCACAGTAGCGAGCCACAATTCAGCATCAGGCAGGCAGTGGACAGGGTGTCTTCTGGTGACCAACATCGGTGGACGAAGCGTCGGCTGCAATGGAGGAGTGCCGCTAATAGGAGGATTTTTTTTCTGCGGGCAACTTACTTACCACTTCCAACAGGACCACTACAACCACATAGATACAGTATCCCTTGCCTTTTTCTCTGACTGTGACTGCATTTCTTTGCTCTCTCTCGGCTTCTACATTGATCCCTTAACACATCACTTAGTCCACTCCACTATCTGCACCACACATAGTCATTTGTAAGTGCTCCTACGTAATTCGCAAGTCGCAGCACGCCCCAGGCCGTAGAGGACTGGGATGGCCCCAATGATGAAGCATGTCACCAAGGGGCAACCCTGGTGAGTGAGGGGACACCTAGAAAAAAAGCAATTTCTCCTTTTCTATCTACTATACCTTCTGTCAGGTTACGCAGCCCCTAAGCGCCTACCGTACTATGAAACTACATTTCCCATGAGTAGGCGGGAGACTTGCAGACTATTTAGTGAGACTATATGAGAGTACCCTTGTATGTTAGGACATCACTTCACTGATGCCTGTCTTGTCTTCTCTTACAGGTATCCTTTCCCTGCTGACCCTACCTTTACCCATCCCACATTTTTTATTTTAGTTTGTTATTTTTCTCCCTCGCCTAATGCCTCGAACACCCTGTGTTTACACTTCTGGGTGTTGGTGACATTTGGAGGTGGAACCATATTTGCATCGACTGGATCACGGGGAGTAAACGTGACACCTTCCAGACCAACCCCATTGAGTGTTGTTGTGAATGGATTTATAGTGACCAGCAAGGCTCTCGGGTATCTGGCTACAGAGACCTTATGTTGAATATAGTTATCAATAATTCCACACAGGCCCTGTACTGTCGCATTCTTTCTTTCCACAGTTGTCGATGATATATTCTTACTCTGCTTGACAAAGAACCATTGCTAATGTGAAAGAACTTCAACCGAATTAGTAGTTATACTTTACCATTTGTTAGGCTACAATGTGGCACTGCTCTACTGTACTTCTGTCACCTGCTATATTCTCAGTTGTACCGTTGAATTGCTCAGGAGGACAAACCAGATTTCATTTTCTTTTTTTTCATAGGCATGCAACTGCCACTGTGTCACACCACTAGTACCACCGCTATGAGGAAATTTTATCCGACCAAGATTGCCAACGTTATTCGGTGTTTCCCGTGGAGCCAGCCCTGGGCCTAGCCCTACTTTCAAACACAAATTACAGGTAAGATAAGCGTTTGGTGGTTTGGGGGTATAATGGAGTATTAGTACGAGAGACGAGAGACTGAAGGTAGTACTACTAAAGTCCTAGGACTCTTGGATTCACTTCACTTAGTCTGTGAGAGGCACTTAGTGTTGAAAACATTTGGGCATTTACACTTAAAGGAAGAAAATGGAACTAAACTTTCAGGAAAACAGTCAACGTTAAACCCCCACCCACCAGGCAAGCAGTAAAAAACAGGTATGCTCAGATAAAGTTTGAAAAAGTATATTTATATCCCTAACAAAATAATCTCCCGCAAGACCCTCCCTAACCCCAACGATTGTCCTTCAAAAGTCCCCAAAAACCCAACTCCCAATTCCCACCCCCCAAAAGTCTCTAAAAAAGGGGCAAGGGACACTATGGGTGGATGCTGTTAACTTTTTGGGCCAGGGCATCATGCTCCTCGCGGAGCAAGGCGAGCTCCTGCTGAAGGCGGGACACCATCAGGGTAGTGCGGCGCAGGCGTGCCTTCACTGCCTTGCAGGTGCAAGGCCTGTGAGAAGCAGCTGTTGGCCTTGCTGCTCGACGGTGGCGTTTGCCTTTGGCAGCCCGGCTCAGTCTCGGTGGACCACTGTGCTGGGTGGCAGCCGGTGGGGCCACGGAGGCCGATGCAGACGACGTTGTCGTTGTTGTCGACCGCACACTTTCCTCGTCCTCCAGGGCCACCAGCCGCCGATATTCCGCAACAGTGGCCTCGATTCTCCGTTGCCGGGCCGCTCTAGCCAGCTCCTTCCTCCTTGTTCGTTTGGAAGGAGAACCTATATGAAGAAAGAAAGACATAGTCTGTAACCAATGCTCTTTAAGATTAACTCAATCATTCAGCAGAAATGTGTGCTGCAGTACAACTAGCAACTTGCAAGCGCATTACATAACTATTGAGGCCAGTATCTATCTAACCTCACACTTCTTCATCCTTGCTCTAACATTAGTGGGAGTTTAAGGAACAAATTCTATGAGCACTGTGGACTTCCATTGGAGTCGACTATGAAAGTACACCAGTCTTATTCTTCTTCTTGTCTCTTGTTTTGGAAAATTGGTACGTTATTTTCTGCAAGCCGGCATAATGCCAGCGCGGTAAACTTGCACCCGAGAAAAAGAGACGCACGCCATGAGGAGTGACCTAGACTTGCGTTGCCGTTGCGTTACTGTACCCGTCCAGTACATGCAGGTGGTGAATCTCTTACTTTTCTATTACGGGTGGCACTGAGAATACTCTGTTACAACTCAAGGGCTACTGCTTAATTAATTTAACTTTCACCCTACAGTGGAAATGAGTACTAGAAATGGAAAATTGAAGAAGATAAATAATCTGATTATCTATCACTTCACATGGGATGTTTTTGCTTATATATGGGATGACTTTAGGTGCTTTGCTTTTTATTGAGTGACAGGCAGTGATACATCCACACATGAATGACTGAGTACTACTAAACTTATTAAGAGAGGTAGGGAGTGGCCACCATAATAACCGGATCTATGCAGTGCTTGCAATACAAACTACTGCTACTATTTATGGTAGTATTTGGACAAAATTAAAAGTTCTTTTCCTTGCCTTTCCTACACTGGAACGGACGTGCGGGTGCAGTGTTACATGCTCTTCAAAGTTACACTTAGTTCATCCACTGACCATCTACTCTCTCTAGATCATGGGTACTCACAAACTTTCTCTCAGGGGCTACATTTACAGTGTAGTTTGGGGCCGAGGGCCGCACTGGTGGGGGCGGAGTCAGAGGGGGCGGGGCTAAAGCAAAACGATAACTTGTGACCATGAGGTTGCACACAGGTCCCTGCAGCAGATGCCCTCATCCACTGAGCCACCAGACCCAGCATTTACATACATCTCTCTCCCTCCTGCTGTCCCTCCTGCCCTCCCTCCATCTCTCTCTCCCTCCTGCCCTCCCTCTCCCTCTGTCATCTCACTGTGTGTGTGTCTATCTGTGTCAGCCTTCAGCCCGGGTTGAGACCGCTTCCTCAACGCGCACACACAGACAACAACACCAAAGTACTTAACAGGTCTTTAAAAGACCATTAACATATTATTGAGGCTTTGTTTGTTTTAGCGCCCCTGCTTCTCCACCCTGACAATCACTGCTTGCCCGGCCCCACAGAGCAGAGGCTTTGTTCTATTTCACCTCTTTGTGGCCTTGCATCTCCACTCTGCTCTGTGGGGGCCGGGGGAGCAGTGATTGTCAGAGTGGAGATGCAGGGGCGCTAACAGGTGAAATACAAAAAGCCTCTGCTCTGTGGGGGCCGGGGGAGCAGTGATTGTCTGCAAGGTCTGCGCACCGCCAAGGAAGGCTTGCCGGGCCACCACCGGCCCGCGGGCCGTACTATGAGTACCCCTGCTCTAGATACACATATGCTATCTAAGAGTCAGATAGTAGCATGATCCAGGTATATGGACACATACAGTTTCTGTGTCACCCACCCAGGCTGTTGTCCTTCCACCCATCATTGCTTCATCATTCACCCAGCCATGCATCTCATATTCTTGCCTTCCCAGCTAGTCTTCAATCTCAATAAGTAAGGAATATATAAGAGCTTACCTCTGGCCGCCACCACCGTCTCAACTCTCACAGCCGCCGCCGCCGCCTCCTCCCCTGATAAACTGCCCTCCGCCTCCGTGTCGAGCACCACCACCACACTGGCCCCGCCACCAGATGTTCCACCTACAAAGTACATTTAAGAATCTTAGAATAAAGCACTCACTAGTCACTAGTATTTGGTCTAGGAATGAAGACATGTGAAAACAATGTAATTTGTGACTGTCTACGTTAAAGTTAAAAAAAATGTCCCTTTTTCCAGGGAAGGTTGTCTTGCTGCACTTTTGGCACAACTGATGAAGGCTGATTTTTTAACACGCACCATTTTTCTCCACACAGACAGAAGATGGACTTCTAACAACAAGATCAAGTTGAAACCAGGTGAGAGCTCGGCTCGACCACAAGAAATGTCTTCAATTAATCGTCAGCACTAACCACTTTTCCATTATCAGTTAAACGTTTAGTTTTATTATGACTTCATTTTAATAAATGTGTTTACTTTTAATAAAGCTTTTAAATTTAAATACAATCTGTGTTTTTTGGTCCTCCAGACTAGAGTGACTGAGCGAAAGGTTTTGCAATTTTTGCAAGCATGAGTCCAGATAGAACACTTCAAAAGACATTATGGACAATCCCAGAGGACTGCACTAAGTTGATAGAGCTATTGCTGACTAGAATCATGGGAGTTTCGCCAACCGTGCAATCTTAGTTAGCTACACAGACAGACTAATAAGAATAATCTAGTAATACCACAGGGAGTCATAGTAGAGGCAGGATAAGAATTTAGATACAGTCTACAAGAAGAGCAAAGACAATTTTGAAAAAATTCAAATGAGGAACGCTAGGAAAAATAGGTACTAGTCTAAAATGAAAACTTACTGGGGCCAGCAGAGGAGCCCTCGCCTGCCCGATCCTGGCCCTGTTGAACAGCATCCGCCGCCTGCTGCTCCTGTGTCCTCCTCTCGCCCCTGGGGGGAGCTGACGTACAACATGAAAGAAAGAACAGAAAACATGGATGATTGTTGCTTGTCAATGTCAACCAAATCAAACATTTCAAAAGAACAATAACAAAATATTTCCGCGAAATTATATTGATTATGGTTACTTTTTATTTATTTGCGGACCTGTGACTTCGAAAGTCACGTAACTCACTAAACAAAGTACTGAAACGTTCACCTAGGACTGGCAGGCAGCAGTCCGCAGGCAAGACGCAAAGTGACAGACAAACTCCATTGTGATTTCAGTCAGATCAGTGACAACACTAACAGTTGCCTGCTACATTACCAGTCATTTAAATAGTCAAACTATCAATCCACCGCCACTATTTTTCTTATTGTCAGGGTTACAAAGGAAGGGGCAGATTTAAGCCCTTGCGGCTCTTTTGCGCCGTTCTTGCGTGACTTTTGTGACGCAGCAGCTAAACAAAAAAGGGCGCCATGGTGCGGCGTATAATATTATAACAACGTGACGCATTTGGGAGATGCATCCCGTTATAAAGCCCTGCGCCATCAGGGGGCGTTCCGGCGCAAGGGAGGGCATTCCTGCGCTGGAACACATCCTAATAGTGGCTGAGGGAAATCTACAAAATATCAATCAGTCACCTTTAGGACAATGATGCGTCACACAAACCCTGCACCTGCTTGAAGCAGACGTACGGCTTGACCCAGCATTGGGGAGATAGGGTACCCCAGAGCATTGATGGAGCTGCGCCATCGTTGCGACGCAACTCCAGCAGTAAAGCTTCGGTGACGTTTTGGGCCCATGGGGCGCCGCATTGCAAATACGGCGCACCATGTTTGGTGGTGGTAGCGGGCCGCACAATTAATGGCGCATCCCTGCTACTTTGCAGGGATGCGACGGTAATTGCAATTCTGCCCCTTAGGGGCATACTTACTTACGCGTTCTGGCGCATCTCCAGAGATGCGCCAGATCAAATGCGTCACGCAAAACTACCCTTGCGACACGGCAGATGTGCCTCATTTACAATGCGGCGCGCCCTGGCGCAAGGGTAGGCACTTGCGTGACGCATCTCGTCACGTAAGAGCGGCGCATCGCTGGAGTCACGTCGCCAACGCAATGCAACTCCAGTAATGCTCAGGGCCACCCAATACTTTACATGCTGTGTCAGTCCTTTCGCCTGCTTCGAGCAGACATAAGGAATTGAATTGACGTAGCAGCGTCGCAGAAGTGCCTGCGTTAAATCTTGTAGATTTCACGCAGGCAATTTTGCGAGGCGCACAGCCGCTGGACCGCCCACCCTGCGTACTAGGAACGCACCCATTGTGGTGCAGGCCCATGGCTTTATAACGTGACGCATCTCCCTAGATGCGTCATGCTGTAAATGACTTGCAGGGATGCGGCACGTTTACGCCGCTGTTGCGTCACGCAAGGCAACGTAAACGTGGCGCAAGGGGCTTGTAAATGTAATCTGCCCCCTAGTGTCTAGCATTACGCAGTTCTGTTAAGTACACTCATACATAATAGTTACTCAGGCCAATGAGACCACGAAATAGAAAACAAATAAGCATAGTAGCAACCCCACTGAGAAGGAGAGCAGTGCACCTGAAATGCACAGAAGATTTTGAAATATAATTTAACTACAATGTAATCGTCATCAGCGGCATTATTGGCTTGCTCCATGTAAAAAACAAATATTTGCAATACAACAACACAGAGCAGGAGAAAACATCATAGTAGTGAGTGATTAAATGCCAATGGCTACTACTACTCACCAAGCCCGGGGATCTCCAAGCCGAGCTGGTCCAGCAGGTCGCGCTCGCGGTCCAGGAGGTCCGTCCAGCGATGGGTGACCTGGCTGTAGGTGCGCTGGACCCCGTAGAGGTGGGATATGGCCCAGCACACCTTCTCCCACCGCTTCCGGCGCTCCCGCATGTTGTAGCCGCCGGCCGCGATCCTGCCGCCTCCCGCGATGGTCCTGAGCAGGCGGCGCTGGACGAAGTAGACCAGCGCGCCCACTTCCTCCGGGCTGAATATCTCCCGGCGCGTCACCTGCTCCCCCCTCGATCTCACGCCTGCTGTCCTGCCACTGGGTCCAGCACTACTCCCCGCCGCCGCTGCGGCCCTCAAGTGCCTGGGCAGCTTCACGGCGCCTGGCTTGACCATGGTCTGGGCAGGTAAGGTAGGAAGAAGTAGAAAATTAAGAAAGAATAGGATAGGGAAGAAGAAAAGAAAAGAGTTTACAAAAGTAGTTTAAAAGTAAAGAAAAATAGCAGAAAAGACAAAAATATACAGCTAGGAAAAGAGAGGGATAGATAAGAAGCAAAATCGTAAAAAAAAAACTGAAAACAAGCAAAGGATGGGAAAGATATCAAGAGGATTAAACACCATGCCCAGACACAGGAAATGAATGAAAAACAAGATGGCCGGCGCCCGTTTCCGAGCGCGAAAGTCAGTTCGCGCGAGATTTTCCTCGCGATCTCGTGCGAACCTCTAGATTTCCCGCGCGATCTCGTGCGAACCTCTACTCGCAATGCGCTTACTGCGCGAGATTATACATAGCGGGCGGAAACGGAAATACGTCACGCAAACAAAATGGCCGCGCCCGTACTCGACCTTGGGGTAAATTCGCGTGTTGCGCTGCAAGCGGCTCGCGAATACTGCAAAAAAACTCGCGAAACAACAAGCCGCAAAAAAATAAAATGCTCATTCGCACGAATTGGCGGCTTCCGCGGTCGGTTTCGCACGACGCCGCGCCCCGCGAATAGCGCGAAAAAAACCGCAAAACGATTTCAGCAAAAGCAAAAGCAATGAGCAGGTGCAAAAGGTCAACCTCATGATTTGTAACGATTCTTTGTATTGCTTCCTGAGGGGGCCCTCCAGAATTCGGTTGCCTGCTTGCAACTATTGTGTGACCCTGCTCTGACCTTAACTGTATGCCACAAAGGTCCTGATTTACAGCTAAAGGAGCAGACAAGCAGGTGCCAGGCTGGAACTTTAAATTCTTTCAGTGACACATTAATTAGCCCCTAATTCATTATTGTCAGTTGGGGCAGGGCAGGTGTTGTAACTAATTTTGCAACAATGAAAGCACTTAGCAAGTGCAAAAGATCACTAATCAGGGCGCACTAAGGAAGCAGGTGCCAGCTAAAAAAATATTCTGTGACACATTAATCAGCCCCAAATTAATTCAGGTCACTTGAGGCAGGGAAGGTGTGCTTTGCTTTGCCGAAAATAATGTACACTGGACAACCAGAGGGTGTGGTGATGAAACAGAGGGTGGCATGGGTGGGCCAGAGGGTGGCATGAGTAGTCAGAGAGTGGCAGTGGTGACAGAGAGTGGCAGTGATGAAGAAGAGTGTCCCAAACAGGCTGGACATGTAGAAACAACAAGTTCGCAAAACTTGCGACCCGACAGGTAAGTTCGCAAATTGCGAAATTGTAAAAACCCTCGCGAACTGGCAGAAACACGGGCGAACACAAAAAAAAAAAAAAATCCGCAAATTCGCGGGAATTCGCGGATTTTGCGGATTGCGAATCCGCAAATCCGCAAAATTCGCGAACGCGAGATCCGCAAAATTCGCCCATGCTTAGTTCTGGATGCGTTGGAGTTTTTTCTGAAGTTTTGCGGTGGTACTGGCGTATAGGGTGTTTCCGTAGTCCAGGCGGCTTGTAACCAGTGCGTGGGTGACCGATTTTCTAGTTTCAGTGGGGATCCATCGAAATGTTTTTTTGAGCATGCGAAGAATGTTGAAGCAAGATGATGAAACGGCGTTGACTTGTCTGGTCATCGAGAGTGAGGAGTCCAGAATGACGCCCAGGTTTCGTGCGTGGTCTGTTGGGATGGGTGCTTGTCCAAGGGACTCTGGCCACCACGAGTCGTCCCAGGCGGAGGGGGAGGTACCTAAGATAAGGACTTCTGTTTAGTCGGAATTCAGTTTCAGGCGGCTGTGCTTCATCCATTCGGCTACTTCTCTCATTCCTTTATGTAGGTTGGTTTTGGCGGTGTTAGGGTCTTTGGTGAGTGAGAGGATCAGTTGAGTGTCGTCAGAGTAGGAGATGATGTTGAGGTTGTGTTGACGTGCGATGGCTGCGAGGGGGCTCATGTATACGTTGAAGAGGGTGGGGCTGAGTGAAGATCCTTGTGGCACGCCGCAAATGACTTCAGTGGCCTCTGATTTGAATGGTGGGAGGCGGACTCTCTGAGTTCTTCCGGCAAGGAACGAGGTGATCCACTCCAGTGCTTTTCCTTGAATTCCGATGTTTCTGAGGCGTTGTAATAGGGTGATATGACAGACTGTGTCGAAGGCTGCGGAGAGGTCGAGGAGGATGAGGGCGACTGTGTCAACATTGTCCAGTAGAGTTCGAATGTCGTCTGTTGCTGCGATGAGTGCGGTTTCAGTGCTGTGTTTGGCTCGGAAGCCGGACTGTGAGGAGTCGAGGGATTTGTTGGTTTCGAGGAAGGCGGCGAGCTGGTTGTTGACAGCTTTCTCGATGACTTTGGCCGGGAATGGAAGGAGTGATATGGGGCGTAGTTTTTGAGTTCGGTGGGGTCAGCTGTGGGTTTTTTCAGAAGGGCGCTGAGTTCGGCGTGTTTCCAGCTATCTGGGAAGGTGGCGGAGTTGAGGGAGCAGTTGATGACATCTCAGAGGTGGGGTGCGATGATGGAATCTGCTTTGTTGAAGATGTGGTGAGGGCATGGGTCTGTGGGGGATCCTGAGTGGATGGAGTTCATCAGGCGGATGGTGTCATCAGTGGAGATTGGGTTCCAGTCATTAAGGATGTTCAAGGGGGGTGAAGGTACAGCAGAAGGTTGTGTGGGTTGGTTTCCGGGTTGGTTGTCGAAGCTGTTGTGGATGTCTGCGATTTTGTCGTGGAAGAACGAAGCTAGGGAGTTGCAGAGGTCTTGAGAGGGAGTGATGTCGTTGGAGTTGGCAGTGGGGTTGGTGAACTCTTTGACGATGTTGGATAATTCCTTGCTGTTGTGGGCGTTGTTGTCAAGTCGGTCTTTGAAAGCGGCTTTCTTGGCAGTTCGGATCAGTTGGTGGTGTATGCGGGTGGCGTTTTTGAAGGCGTCTCTGGTGCTGGTGTTTGGGTCTTTTTCAATTTAAACAAAATAATCAAATATTAATGGACATGATCGAGATATGCCTCACACAAAATGTTTTTCTTTTCAGTGAAGAGATCTACCAGCAGACAAAGGGATGTGCGATGGGGTTCTCTTTTAGTCCAGGATACGCGTGTCTCACAATGGGGTGGTGGGAACAAAAGATAGCGTGGCACCCTAATAATGACAAATTTGTTAGAAAAATCACAAAGTGGTTGTGATATATTGATGATCTTCTGATTGTGTGGGACGGAACAGCACAGGAATTTGAAGAATATTTGAAAATCCTAAATTCAACATATGCTAAAATAAGATTTACATATACCATCAGCAGTGAAAGAGCAGTATTCCTAGACAAGGAGATTTACATCGCAAATAATAAGCTGGAAACCACACTACACAGAAAGAAGACATCCAAAAATGCCACCCTGCAACCGGATAGCTTTCACAAAACATCAGTTATAGATAATATCCCATATGGAGAATTTTTGAGACTCCGCCGCATATGCTCAGAACAAAGAGAATGGGAAGAACATAGCAAAAATACTGCAAGAAGATTCAAACACCGTGGGTACAAGGATTGTATCATTAGAAAATGCTGGAAATGAGCAAAAGACAAAATACGACAAGACACATTGGAAGTGAAACATAATGAACCAGAAAATCCAAATGGGAATCAACCAACTGGGGACCCAGTGAGATTGATTTTGGATCACACCAGAGAATCAAAACAAATTGTTGAAATTCTAAGGAAAAATTGGAAATTATTACAATTGGATCCAATGGTAGGAAAAATAATGGGTAACCATCCCAATATCCCTTTCCGTCATTCACAGAATTTGAGAGACAAACTGGTACATAGCCATCACCAATGTCCAGAAAAAAAGAAAGGGACACAATGGTTAAAAACAAAAGGCTTCTTAAAGTGCCATTCATGTAAAGTTTGTCAGATTGCCAAAAATACAACTGAAGTCAAATTGCCCAATAACAAAATGTGGCAAATAAAAGAGCTAATAACATATAATAGTCAATTCGTCGTTTACGTGATTGATTGCCCATGCTCACTAAAATACATAGAGAGCATTAAGTGGGAGCTTAAAAAGAGAATACTCAAGCATATGCGAGCAACGACCAACAAAGATAGGAGCAATGCCGTTGTAAAACATATGGAAACAAGTCATGAAGGAGACTGGAAATCTCTGCATTTTTATGCGCTTGAAACAATACCTAACAATGAGAGAGGTGCAGATCGGGAAAAGAAACTGAGACAAAGAGAATCCCGACAGATATTGAACTTTAGAACGTTTGCACCGTGGGGCCTTAACCAGAGTGAGGAACTGTATGTTCGTCTTTAATAGGACTTAAGTATGAAGTTAATGGTTGGTGAGGATCATCCTGAGTAATGACATGTTATTCATATATAGGTAGAACTAAGAAAATGGGAATGATAGTATGCTAAAAAATGTTTTTGTTTATTAATCACTGTCCTTATATTTTTGCTGGTTTTTCTTCCTTCGCATACACAAAACATCAAGACACAATCATGACCAATGTAATAATCAATCTAATGGTAGGACCGGCCAATTTTTCTAACTGTTAATAAATGGAGTATCAAACCTGCATTATAGGGTAGGAACTGTTAAAAACGGTTTAAAAAGATTCAAAAAGCCCACTGGAGGGCTTAAATAAACAACTTAATAAAGAAATTAACTATACCCAAACGGATTCATTCTGAACAAATAAAGTAGTCCCTTCCTATCCATAAGCAGCCATAAAAATCCAAATGCTCACCGGAGGGCTTGACTATAATAATAAGGCAGATCGGGGCACCTTGAAGAAATACTGAGGTTGTTTCAGTTCTAGGAGCCATGTGTAGATTTACATAAAACACAAGCGTATTCTAAATAGCGGCACCACTGTTCCATGCATCTGACACATTACCTTCTTAAGATAAGGTGGTTTAAAACAAACATTGGATCCAATTAGATTAGTCCCAAAACATCTTTTTGGGGAAAACGTAGTATTTTTATGAAGGAAGTTTAGTTAACGGTCAATTAATAAATTGAGAAAGAGAACAAATAAAGAATTGTTTAAAAATTTGTGTAATAGGAATATTAATATGGAACCCCCTTTCTTTACTTGTAACTTCTCTGTAAATAGAAACTTATAAAAACAATGAAGATGCAATAAAATGGGACAATTAATAACATTGACATACAATGAGAAATATTACTAAAACGACTGCAACACAACACGATAAACACTCAATCGTTTCTGCCTACCACTACCACAATACATTGTACAGACTTTTGGTGACATCACAAGTCACATGATGTTGTTTAATAGCTTTTAATTGGGTGTTTTGAACACTGTGCCATATCAACCGTGAACAAGTTATCAGTTGATAACGAAACGTGTCTGCATTTTTTTTTTGACCTGGGTTTTATCTTGAATTAAAGAAACTGGGGAAACGCTGAATCCTGTGAGTGCATTTTCATTTACCTGGAGAAGGAAGTTTGGAGAATATATATATATAGATTCACTGAAAAATCCAAAGATTAAAGGGACGTTATAGTTAGGGTCAGATTTTACTCATACAAAACCAGAGAAATTCAGCCATTATAGTTAGATGAGTTAACTATAACTCGCGCCCAGCAAAGCACTGCTTATGACCTCGCATATTACATCACTCATGACATGGTCAGTGACATCATTGATGACATCACTGATGATATTCCAGATGACATCTCAAATACCATCTACTTTGTAGCCCCAGGGAGGTGGCAGTCCCCGGGGCCGGGGTTCCGCAAAGGAACCCCGTCTTTATTTATTTGGTACCCTAGGGAGGTGGGGACCATGGGCTGCGGGGGGCCATGTGGCCCCTGCATTACAATACATCAGCCCCAAAGAGGTGGCAGTCGCTGGGGCTGTATGGGGGGGCTGAAGCCCCCGCAAGCATGTTCAAATCTAGCCCTGAGGAGGTGGTGGTCCCTGGGGTAGCGGGGGGACACATGCCCCAGCATATTAATATATTAGCCCTAAGGAGGTGGCGGTTCTCTGGCCTGCGTGGGGCCCGCATATTAGTATATTAGCCCCAGGGAAACATGCCATGATGAAGGCCCTACTTAAGAAACCAAGCTTGGACCCTGATTACCTAGGCAACTATCGACCTATATTAATGCTCCCTATGGAAGTTAAGATTCTGGAAAAACACATGAACTTGACCCTCTTGCCTTTCCTAGAAACCCACGACCGCCTGCACTCACACTGAAACAGGTTAACCCCCCAATCACAGAACTGAAACAGCCCTACTCACAGTAATTGAGGAATCTAAGTCGATCCCTGATCAAAAAGGAGCCTTTATCCTCTTAGACTTGATCTCAGCCTTCGACACTGTTCATTTTCACATCTTACTGGAGAGAATTAGGAGGTTGGGTGTCTCAGGGGAGGTGGCTGACTGGATCCACTCCTATTTAGATAAGAGAACTTTCCAGGTCTTCTCAGGGGAGTCCACCTCTAGAAGCTCCATTGAGCTAAGCTGCCGAGTCCCACAGGGATCCTCCCTGAGCCCCACATTGTGCAATGTGTACATGCGACCACTAGCAGACATAATTTCGCCACATCGGATAAAAATTATCACCTAATCTGATGATACGCAGCTGGTAATCACTCTCAATGGTCCCCGAAACTTTCCTTCTGACTTGGAGAAAGTGGCCACCTGGATGGAGCAATCCTTCCTCAAGTTAAATGAAGGAAAAACAGAACTCATATTTCTGGGTAACTCCTACAACATGGATCTAAAACAGATATGGCCTATTTGCCTGGGTCCTGCCCCAACGCCCAAGACTGGAATCAAAAGCTTGGGCATTTGGTTGGATACCTCCCTCAAGTTCGAAGACCAAGCAGTGAGAGTACAGGCCCCTGCTATGGCACCATCAGAATACTTCAAAAGATTCTCCCACTCATATTAATGAGTGCAAGAAGCACTCTGATACAGACCCAAGTCCTTTCGCGTCTGATGGAAACTCCCTCTACCTAGGAGCACCCAAAGCACAATAAGGAAGCTCCAAATCGCACAGAACTGCACTGCCAGACTGTTGCTGGGGATCCCAAAAAACCAGTCAGCCAAACCAGCTCTGAAGACCTTACACTGGCTACCTGTCTTGGAAAGAATAACATTTAAGGCACTGTGCGTAGCCCAAAAGACCATGTGGGGAAGGGGCCCATCCATTAACATTACTGCCCTGGGAAATGCCTTCGCTCGGCCAATCTTAACCTTGAAGTCATCCCCAAAATCAGAAGAGCAAGAAGCGGAGGAGGATCTTTTTCCCACAATGCTGCAAGACTCTGAAACACAATGCCCTTACACCTCCGCACGGATTCCATCATCTTCCCTTCCGAAAACTACTCAAGACTTGACTTTTCCTAAACTCTTCCCTAAAACCTAACACTCACCTTTGGTACTATTTTACCACTTACCCCTTTTGTTTAGCCGCTAGCGCTGGGATGCCTCTGGGTTGCTAAGCGCTCTACAAATGCTAAATAATAATAATAATTTGAAAAAATTAATCACATAACCTTCAAGTTTAATCTCAGGATAACAGAAACGCTATTTAGCAGGTGCTTCAGTATTCACTTGCTAACTCAAAGTAATATTCTATTCATCTGTCTGAATGACAGCTTCAAAACAAGCGGATGACACCAGTCCCATACTTCACGACCCTCACTGACTTCTAATAAAGGCTAGAATCATATTCAATGTATGCTTCTTCCTACTCATCTCCCATATCAGGGAGCTAAATAGGTTGCAGAAGGTGAAACTCCCTATGAGTGGAAGTAACAAGATGCACTTATTTTGCCTGCTTGTCCTACCAACTGACAACCTTGTCTTTTTTCAGCGGCACACTGAATATTGACAGGAGTGATGACGGCAGCACATTCTCTGCCTTCAGTTCCAGTTATCCTACTTGCAAATATACTTTGTCATTCAGACTTGTAAGGAAAGATAAAAGTAAATGGGAGAGACACCTTTTCCACAGTTTTATTTTACCATTACCTGAAAATAAGTGAACCCTTATTGATTTAACATTGGAAAAACAACAGATGATGGACAGAATGCAGAATAATGTCGTACATTCACCCCAGTACAGAGATCTGGGCCTAAGTCCATCGTTTTTTTGCACTCCACACCACCCCAGTTCAGACATGGCCATATGCAAATCAGCTCTGACCCTGTGCCTCATGGAAACAGTCCAGCCCGAACTGCCAAGCAATGCCTTCCCTGGACTGGAAACAAGCATCCAAGGACCGGTTTCTGGATATCAGCCGTCATCAGCCAGGATAGCTTGACTCCAGTGGTGTGGAGAGCACAGGACTCACGTCTGAGCATACCCGTCCCACTCGGGGTGACAATTTAATATTGGAACATTGCTGAGCATTTAATGCTTTAGATGATTCTTCTGATATTTTGCATAAATAGGTAAGGAAGATGTTTTTCTGAAAAGCCTTGAAGAGGCCATTTTCAGTTTTCCTCCACGTTTTATTTGGAATGAATAGTAACATCGACCATTGCTTCCACAGCTGCAGACAATCCGGCTCCTCTGTGCAAATTATGGATTGGATGGGAGTTAAACGACATGACGGCTACATCTTCCAAATAACATTTAAACAAAAAAATATATGTTGCAGAAACTGTGCAGTGACTTAAAAAGCATTGAATATCTTGTGACGGAGGCTGCAAAGTCATGAATCCTGAAAACAAGCCTGGAATTGGAATCCATGGTGCCAGAGATAAAATGAGGCAAATAGAAAGCCATATTATTTTGAATTGCATTACAGAAGCTTGCAAACTTTGATTGAACTACTTGATTTGTCAATTAGACTGGGAGTGATAACTAGAGTAAAGAGCTTGTCGAATTCCTAATCTTTTGGCTAGAGCCACCCAAAAACATGAAAGATACTGGGTGCCCCTCTCTGAAATATTGGCATGAGGTAATCCATCAAGGTGAAAAATATCAGTCAAAAAACATTGAGTTATTTCGTCAGCTGTAGGTAACTTAAAGAAAAAAAATGGGCAGTCTTTGAAAACTTGTCTACTGTAACCAATACTACTCAATAGCATTCTCAGAGAGAAACGTCTGTTATAAACTCTATGGAAATCAGACCCCAAGTTTCAGGTGCCTCTCAAAATGGCTGTAAATACCCAAAGCCTTGAAATGTGATGATATATGTTGGGCAAAATTAGAGCCGGCAAGGCTACATTTTTGAACAACAGAATGAATAGCTGGCTACCAAAAAGACTGTAAAACGAAATGCAATATAGATTTAACTCCACTATGACCATTGAAGAGCCAGGTTCCTGGATGCTTAGGTTCTTTTTTCAAGAATGAACCAGGGCTTCTCTTAAAACATACTTTAAGTGAGGGTTTTGGGAGGGTTTTGTAAACACCTGAAAAGTAAGAAATCTATGATTCCTAAATGCCCCTCTTCCAAGAGATTGCTTGTGAACCACCACATTTCTTGCTTGAGAAAGTGTAAACATTCATTCTCTTTGAGTTACTATTGCAACACTTATGTGTAAATTGTAGCCCGTCTCTGCCACCTATGCTCATTCGTTCTATCGTTGACAATTCATGCGTCTGTTTACCATTCTTAGGATTCACAAAATCGCATGAGGCGTACATTGAAATGTCCGCGTGTTGTAAATTTCTATGTGCACTTATTGCATGGATTACATTTCACCAGCACCTTTGAGTGGTGATCATTTTGCACGATGTGCATTAGAGGCGTACTGTACTTGAGAGCTAATGTCTGAAACTGCATGCCTAATTGTCTGTGATTTGCTTGAATTGAAGGGCTCTGCCCTCTAGGAATATAAGGGGTGGTCAGCAGCCAGTTTTCCTGATTGAAGGCATATTTACAAAGTATAGTCTTTGGCTGTGTCTTCAATCTGTGGTTGTTTGTTTTGATGCTAGGCGCTTCCATGGATGTTCTCATAGTATGTCTACTATGTCTATTGTCAGATTGTGCCTACCTTCTGCCCTATACTTTGCGGGCAGTAATTTTTGTGATCCTGGATCTGAGTTGTTGCTCGTGGTATAGGACAGCGGGGTTGTTAAGTTGAAATAATTTTAGAGTGTGTGCACGCTATAGTGCTGAAGTATGGGTTTGGGTCTATTTGCCTGTGCTTTGTTTATTTGATCAGCTCCTTCCTTTGCTTACATATATTGGGTGGTGTGCTCACAGATTTCCTGTCCTTCTTTTTTCAATCTGCTATGGTTAGTTTCCATCCTAGCCAACACATTTCTGCCTAGTTTCTCAGCATTCCTCCACCATTTGTGCCTGAACACATCTTCAGCTGGCGAAAATGGGCTGATTTACTGAATCATAAGGATTTTGCTAAGTAAAAATGTTTCACCACCTTCTATAGGTGGTCGGATCCTTGATTCACAGAAGGCCTTAGGCAGATTTATTGAGTTTGAATTGATTTTGGTTTAATTTGATTCTACTGGATATTTGAATAAAACTCAAGAGTCAGCGTGGATACATTTTGAAGATGGAGTCTTGCTTGGTCACTGTATAACTCTAGCACTTTTCGTGTGTCACTCTAGTCTTCAGGCATTGGAAGTGCAGACAATGCGTGCACATGCATGGGGCATGGCTGGCAGTCTGAGAAATCAGTTCTCATACAATAGGGCTTGGAATAATGTCCAGGCTGGATAAATGGGTTATGTATTAGGCTTCTGTTTGTCAAACTCTGTTGGAGCGAGCTCTGCTGGAGGTAATGATGTCAACTCTGGTAAGTCAAGTCAGGCACAAAGAGCTGCAGGTGAGCATGGAAGTGAATAGTGCTGACTGCTGAACTCCAGGGAACAAAAATTGGTCATCCCTGTGTGGCTCAGGTATGAACAGCCATGGTGCAGCACGTGCAGCTTTGTAGCTGTGGTTTCTTATTGGCTCAGGTGGGTGTATGATGTGTATACCCACAGCGACAATTCCTGCGTTTGTATATATGTTCAGTGTTATAGGGTGCAGTGTTTCCACATAGAGTAACTTTGCATGTATCTTTGTGTCTAATAAATTCACAATTAGTGTGAACCTTACATACTTGGTAATGAAGATAAACTTTTGTGTTCTGCCCACACATATTCAAGTGCGAGAAATACATATTTGCCCCCAGTATCACTAATTCCAGGTACATAATTCAAAACGAAGGCCTTAGTGTTAATCAATAGCTCACTGTAGTTGAAAATATCTTATTTCTTGCAAATACATCTATGCATTTACACACCACTATGAACCCATTTATCTTCCAACAGCCATCTGTTCAGCCACCTCTCTGATCACACTTATCCACCCAATCATCTATTTACTTTTCCGTCCACAGATATTCATCTGCCCACACCAAAGCATTTATCAATTATATACCCAAACACCCAAGCATTCACTCATTCATCCATCCACCCAAACTTGGATGGATCACACCTATCATTCTAACATCGGCACTTATCCAGCATTGTGGGCACCCATATCCTTCCAACCATCTATTTATCCTTATACACAACCTCACAATCAATAGTCCATCCATTTATTCAACCTCAACCATAATCCACCCGAGTCAGCATGTGCCTGTTTGCGCTTCCTCTAACTGTGGGCCAGATTCATAAACTACATTTTGTAGTATGTTTTGTAGTACCCAACATACTGCAAAGTGCTACTCATAAACTATGTGCAGAGTTTATGCCTTCACATTACCTATACTTATGCTTGCAGAATTAACCACCCCAACCGCAGAGTCTCAGCACATGTAAGTATACATTTTAGTACTACATTTGGAAGGGTCTGGAGTGAGTTGGTGGGAAAATGGCTAAACTTACTACAAAAGAGGATGGGATTAGCTAGGAGTAGGAGGCTTTAAAGAGGGGTGTCTCCCACCCCCAGGAGTAGGCCAATTGCATTAAAAGGGCAATGGAGATAAGCAACTTACACTTTTATAGTACATTTACACTAGGAGTTTGTGAAATCAGAGTAGTAAATTTACTCCAAAGTGTAAATTACTCAAAAGTGTATATAACCGTTGTGAACTAGGCTCCCCATCTTTATGGTTGTCTGTGTATTTTTTTAGTGTGTTTTTGCGTGTGTGGGGGGATATTGTTTGTGTGCATACGGGTGTCTGCGTGTGTTTTTGTGTTTGTGCGTCCAGACATTTTACGCAACATGTGGCCATTACAACAAAGAACGCACACACCACACATAGGTCACACCTAGTAGCTTTGCCAATGCTGGTTCACTTGGTATAGATTGCGATATGTTTCAGAATTATATGATATTCCCCTGCACCTCCAGCAGGATTGCATACACACACATGCACACACCCACCACAAACATATACTATCTATGTAATGGATCCATGTGCTGCTCATTTGATAGACAGTGTTTACTTGGGGCTCTGTACAGTACTTCTGTTACAAGGGCTACCAAAACAGTACATATAAACATAAAATAAAATAAATAACAACCCACCTTTGTGACTTGAATTTCCTACATTTGAATGCCACATCAACTACTGAAACCATTTAGGCCTACTATATGAGAAGTTTTTACCTAGCTAGTAGAGAAAGTACGAATTTGGAATTATTCCAAGACGACTTGTATCTATCAACTTCTGTTCCCACTTGTAGAAAAAACTGCTGGCGCAAAACAAAATACTTTTCCATTAACTGATAATATTCCCATGCAGCCGGATTAACTGCAAACATTTGTGAAAAACTCCACCTGCTGCACACTCGGTCCCCATGTGCCAGGATTAGAGAGGTCTGCGGTAAATGATTATATAGAACAGGCAGGTTCTGGCCACTGGGGATAAGGGCACTGGGTTATGAGCCCAGCCGAGCATGGCTACTGGCAAGCAGAGGAGGCGCATCCCCGGCATTGTGGTACTGCATTTACGGTGAACAGGAGATGGAATGTGTGAGGCTAGTCACCCGCATCCCAAAGCAAGAGGAATGCATGTGTAGTTTGCAAAGCCCAGAGTCTCCCGGGTTAGGCTATCTCAAAGAGCCATTTTTTGCATAAATGGTATAGGGTTCTTATGGTGATTGGTGGCTGTCATTGAATGAAGCTAATTGGCAGAGTGCAGGCATATTTTCCTTCAATTTACATTTCTTTGGAGGATTTGAATTCCTTCTGAATACCGAAGAGATTCTCAGATTAATGCAGGAAGTGTATTAATTAAAACAATGTCACCACACATTACCCAACTGTTGTGGCATGTTGATCCTTTCTCACATGTGTTTGTTTAACAGAAAACAATGCATGCTATGTTTAATTAATAGTTCTTGAAAATGGAAATGCAGTATATGGGTGTAAGCAATTTAATGGTGTATTAATTTCAGAGTGCAGAATCGTGTATAGCTTCTAGAAAGGCATTAGGTTTGTGCTTGCATTCTTTTTCGGTCCTCATGAATCCACAGAAGTCTGCTAATGTTAAAATAACGATGCATCCTCAATTTGGTAAAATAGGAAATTGCTATTTTTACACAAAATTCAGGACAAAATATAGCGAAAATGACTTCTTATCACCCCACATTTTGAGAAATTCACTTGCCAGTATCTCGCATGAAACAAGCATTTGCAATGCAATAGGTCTTGCATGTATGTGAGTTTAAGCTATTGACATTGTAAATGACAATGCCTTTTATTTATGTTTTAAAAAAGAAAGTAAAAATAAAAGGCATTGCTATTTGCAATGTCAATAGCTCAAACTCGTGTAAATGCGAGACCTAGTGCATTGCAAATTCTTGTTAGACTAATGAGTGGAAACCCTCCCTTTCGGTCCACCTGGTAAATTAATTAATAAACAAGCGCAGCCGCTAAAGTGAAAGCGGACCTCACTGCAAATAGAAGAAAAATAGTGCCTACCGACTTATGAAGGAGACTGTGTAACGCCACAAGTCAAAGTTCCATTCCTCATGGGAGGTAACAAATGATGACAGGGCGGTAACAAGGAAGGACAAGCAAGCCTCATTATCAGTCGGAAGCCAGCATTTACCAAGGACAATGACAGCAGCCAATCAAAAATATGGGCGGAGAGAAGGCGAGGCTTCCACAGCATACTCGACTACTGCATGCCTCGCAGAGCGAGCAAAGCATGCGCACTGCCGCTAGGCTCGACCTAAAAATTAGGGCGAAGGGCCATATTTATGACCCTTGTGACACAGGGCAGCAGCGCAAGCCACCTTGCTGCACTTCCCTGCATCACAGGAAAAGGGCAGGAATGTGCCTTATTCATCCAATATGATGCATTACTGTTCTTTCCCCTTACGCTGGTGCCATTTTGGCAGCCTAATGCCAACGCAGGCACCCCTTGCGCCATGCTGCCAGGGTGCCTGTGTTGCAGGCAGGAATGTTTTTGTGCAGGAAGGGACACCTTTCTGCACAAAAACAATTCTGAGGGGCTTTTCCTCTTCTTTCTATGTGTGCTACAGAATGCACACTTATAAAGAGGAAAAAACAAGCAGAAATAAATCTATGTATCACTGGGCCAACCCTCTTAACATTTGTTATCCGATAGACCTTTTTTTTCGCTGACTAAGAGGTAAAGGGAGTCAGCACTTAAGATGTTGACTGGTCACTTGTCTGTTGCTTTATTACAATAACTGGGTATCATACCGGCACTAATGATGGTCGACCAATGCCCAGGCAGGGGCAACACGTGTAAAAATTACAGAAGAATGAAGTAATGCTATCACAAAATGTACTGCATTGCGCCACATAATTTGCCTTTTCTTGCTGCATAGTTTACTCAACAGTGCCGTATAATTTGGCCCTCCTCTGCCACATAATTCGAGTGGAACTGATATATTTTTTTAACTTTTTAGCAGGGCATGTCACTAATTCACTGTACATTGTGTAAATTCAACCAGTCTGTGGTTCACTTCTTCCGGATCGGCTTTGTGTGTCAGAAAACATTAACAAACGCATGTACACTCACTTTTTTCAAATTTAGTCTTTGATAACAGCTGGATTAGCTCTGGGTTCACCTAGATCCAAGCTTCAGAACCTCAGTTTATTTCTTGCCTTTCATAGAAAGGGACTTTGAAGTACAATTGGTTTAAGTAAACAAATTACAAGTGAATACATCACCACTTTTTGACAAGGTATCATGTTCTGGGCTTATGTGAACATTGGCACTGGAGTGTAGAGTCCTGTTTTGTTGGGAGAAATGTAATACTGTGAGAGTGCTTTGTTGGTACTTGGGCAGCTGACAGCTTGGAACTGAAGAGTTAAGGTTCAAAAGTTCCATGTAAATGGGAAAGTGGTGGATGGACACTTTGTACTGTATATCACAAACTGACACAACCAGTCTATGTAAGATCTAATGTTACTGTTAATTTTGTGCATGTGAAATGGAGCGTAAGAATGAGGAGAAGAGAAAGAGAGAAAAAAGCACTGGTAAAACCAACAGGTCTTGATCTTTTTAGAGGTATGGTGCAGCAGCCAGAGCGGCTAACTATGGAGCGCAGGACTCACGGTTCGATTCCCAGCAGTAGCAGCAGCTCAGTTCAGCATCATGTGACTCTGGGCGATAGTTCACTCAATCTCCCTGACAGCCCATAGCGGCTGGAACCACTTGGGGTGATAAATCGCACTTTTTATTATTGTCATTGGTATTATTATTATTGTTACTATTATTATCATTCACATTTTCACGCCCCTCAAAAGCAGAGCTCTATTGAACACTTGCCCGTGCAGGCTGCAGCATTATTGGGGTCCCTCAACTTAGACAAAGGTTTTTTCTGTAGAAGGATGCCGTATCTTAAAGCCTCAGGACATGCTTAACCTCTTCCATGCTCATGACGAGCTGAGCTTGTCATGGCCCGTGGAACGCTCAGGTGCGTGGAGAATTCCCCCGCTGTGCTGAACGTTCCACGGAGCCAATGCTCCTGTGACGAGCTGAGTTCGTCATGAACACAGGAGCACTGTAGCTCATGACGAGCTCTGCTCGTCATGAACATGCGGGCGCTGTGCATGCCCCCCTGTCCCCCAGCACAGCGGGGGAATAACCCCCGCAGCGAAGGGGTTAAAACGTACACATTGCAAAGGTGGAGGTAGATTAGGTACAGTGGGTATTGTAAGTATGGTAGGCATGGCAGGTTATGTGTGGTAGGTTAAGCTGGGCAGTCGGACTTTGCAAATATGGTAGCTAGGTAGAGATAGTAGGTATGATTAGAAGGTGGGTTAGTTATGGTAGGTGCGTAAGGTAGGTATGATACTTTCAGTAAGAATAATAATAAATGATTATTAATAATAATACCATTATTGTTATTACTATTATTAATAAGAATCACTTTTATTATAATTTTATAATGTTTACCTCTTAGCGGATCAGATTTCCTTAGACTGGACCCTCAAAGAACAGTGTAGCGATGCTGAGACAGATGATTAACTTCAAAGGCATACACAACAAAATATTGCACAGGAGAAACGTTTGAGAAAGACTGGACATTTGCATTGCAATTTAAACAAGTCGGTGTGTGCTCACACATCTTTATTTTGTGAAGAAAAAAGCCGTACATCCAACAACATGTTATCATGATCGCAAACTAAAAGAAAGGATCACGCGAAGGCAATTAATGAACGGCACTGTGACTTTATTTTATACTTGGATTAAGCATGCAAAGAGTAAGCACTGAAAGCATGAATCAGCAAATAAAACATCAATGTACAAGCAAAGCCAATGCTTCAAAGAACACAAACTGGGTATCATCTTCAAACTACTTGTCATGTTGAATCTGCATTTTATCAAATTACTATTTGATCCCATCACCTTTTGGACAATGTAACCATCATCAAAATACTCTTGCTTTGATGGACTATCCATCAAAAACATGACAAACCACGAGCAATAGATGAAAGACAATGATAATAGAAGGCTGACCCAAATCCCATTCTCTCTTTACAATTTATACCTTGTTTTTCCTGTGCATGTGTGTGACGCGTGTTCCTCCAGCAAAATATAAAGTTATTTTAAGTAGAGCTAAAAGGATGTGTGGGAGAGTGCCTAATCACTATTTAGAAATGTATGGCCAAGAATTTCCTAAAGCTGAAATGAGATAATCCTGTGATTTTGATATTGTGGAGCCAAATCTGGTTGGAGAGTTTGTTGCATAACACACTGGTTAACCTTCTTGGGCCTCTAAACCCAAGAACCCAGGTGTTTGGTTATATGAAGATCAAAATTTGATTGCACAGGTGCAGGCTTTCTGTTCCTCATCTTTCAAACTCTTGTAAATTTTGAAGATCAATCTTCGATCTGTCCCTCTACAGAAGCCAGGGGTACATTGGGTCTTGATTCCGTGACTGCAGCAATGGTGTATACCTTCAGCCCACACCTTGATGCCAACATTGTAGAGACATCACACTATGGCACTTTGCCTTGCCTATGGTCTTCAAAAATATAGCTATGTCTTTGGAGCTTCTGTAAGCATTGGCTGCCATCAAAGCAAAACATATAATTGAAAGTGTTATTGGCATGATTCACAAAGAGAAATCTATATACAACTATCTCTGCATAGGTACATTCCCACCTATGATAGGACAGAGTTCTCCACTCATACTTTATTCACTAATGGTGGGTGCCATTTCCTCCCAGTAGTAGGATTAATGAGTCTCCACCCCTTACGTAAGGGGGGTGGTGACTCTAACATCTTATGTTTCTAATGTTACTACAGGTCACTTTGTGAGCAGGCTACATATCTGCCCCTATAGAACACCATCTCAAAATTGAAAAGTATAATTAAATGACATACTCTTGGCCTCAATCATGCACACCTGATAAACATTAACCATGCAAACACATATACTCATCCCACACCCTGGCCTCTGGCCTCTTCCCTTTAGACTATGTTATTTTGTGACCTGGGTGAAACCTACAAATCATCTATGGATGCAGCTAACTCCACGCAATCGGAAGAGTAACTTCACTGAGGAAGAGAGAGATTTTGTAGTTACTTTTGCTGTTGATCATTACAGAGAACTACATTGTCTGCCTCGATGCACCTTATAAAGCCTTTGGAAAGGCTTTCCTGGTTAGAATCACTATTCCTGGCCATCTTCCTCTTCTTCAGAGAGCAGGATCACCTGAATCTCCTCCATAAGCGCAGGCACATGCGGTTGTGGGGAGGGACCAAATCTCACCTGAGGATGACTATGGTTTAGGGAAAGGGGGGAAGACATACTGTAGAACACAAGAACACTGGTAGGGGAGTTTTGTGACACAGAACCTGTAGATGTAGCTGGAAAAGCAGAGCTATATGTGCTGGACAGCATACTTGTATCCATGTGCCTGATCTCTGCTGCTACCTCTTAAAGTCCCAGAGAGATCACCAGCTGACCAGCATTCCCCTACATCATGATCTCCTGAAAAGCAGCCATGTACAAATACAAAGGTGAACGGGGTGCAACCCTACATTGGAGTGTAACATAGGCACCAGCAGCAGCCCCTGCAGTGGAGGGGGTTCCACCCCTAAAAGGGGCCCTCATTCAACCCAAAGTCTCTATATATCTGTGATTTTCAGAGTGCTGTTGGCCCCTCACCGCCTTCTGATTGGGGAGCCTATCAACTTGAGTTACGCCACTGCCTCACATAAGGACTCAGAGGGCTTACTCTTGGCTGCTTCTCTTGTAGGCAGGCTCTTACACTTGGTGAGGAGTACCAGGGGGGGTACCTGGAGGCCACTTTGTTGTGTGGTGGCCTCCGGGTACACCACAGATGTTAGTTCATGTTGGCCCTCGTCCTCATCTTCAAGGCATAGAGTGTCAAGATCAGCCATCCCCTCACTTGTATCAGCAGCCTCTACTGAAGTCTCTTGATTGAGTAGCAGTCTGGGCAGAATCACCCTTTCTGCTGGTATTTAATCCCTCCTACTCTGTGTTGATGCTTGTGTCTTCCTCCTGTGCCTGCCAACCGGCTGAGTTCTTCCTCCTTCCTCGTCTAAGGTCTAGGTCTGGCATGCTTTCTCCTTTAGAACCTGCTGAAAAGGAAAAGGAAAAATGAAAAAAGAAATCATAGTCACATATATCCACAGCTTTATTTAAACAAATTACAACCTTCTATGTAACAGTAAAAGTTATTACAATGAGAGAAAATGTTACATAACCCAATCTGCTTTGTCATGGATGCCTCTAAAATAAAGCTGACACTTTTAACAGTGGGTGTAAATGGTTCAAAAAGGTAAAAAACAATTACACAAATTATTTCACAGTTTAATAAGAAAATTCATGACATATAAACTGAAATGTTACCTAAGCATATGGGATATCTACAAATATTTATCACTATCACTGTAACTTCTACTTACAATGGTAAAAAGAACAGAATTATAATTAGAAGATCACACATTTTTAAGAAGTTGATAAATTATGCATTTGTATTATGTGTACACATAAAATAAAAATGTGTTTAACACACAGTCTAAGATGTGTGTCTGATTTGAAAAACATTACATTGACTATAGGTGGATGCTCTTCACTGCTGCAAACAGGGGACTACAAATCCCAGCAACCAGAGGGCCCCAGGAGGCGGTCCCTGTCAAACACTTGCACCTGCATGTTTCAAGAGCTATAAAGTGCACCCGCAAGACCTGTAGTGTGGGACACTCTTCACTGTGGTAAACAGTGGGGGGGTTAGGGGGAGATCTACAAAGAACGACAACCACAGGGGCCCAGGAGGTGGTCCCTGTCAAACACTTGCACCTACTTGTTAAAATCGCTATAAAGCATGACAGCAAATCCTGCAGTGTGGGAGGCTCTTCACTGAGGCAAACGGGGGATTATAAAGCCCAGCAACCACAGGGCCCCAGGAGGCAGTCCCTGTCAAACACTTGCACCTCCATGCTCCAAGCACTATAAAGCATGCCAGCAAGTCCCCCGCTGAGGAAGACTGTTCAATGTGGTAAATAGGGGGACTACAAAGGCCAGAAACCACAGGGCCCCAGGAGGCTGTCCCTGTCAAATACACGCAAATGCATGTTACAAGCACTATAAAGTACACCAGCAAGTCCCGCTGTGTTTATTTATTCTTTTAAATTTATTTATTTACTGCAATTTTATATAGCGCGAACATTACCCGAAGGTGTCAGAGTGCTTTACAAAAGAACCAGTTGCGATACATAAGGACTTAGGATTACATGAGTTACATAAAAGATACAAACAGTTAAAATTGCAAATGTACAAGTTGTAAAATCACACAAGGAAGATATACAAATGGATAAACTCTAAGAGTCACATTGGAATGGTAGTGAGTACAAACGTCTACTACATATACTAGTGGTTAGAGTTATCTCTATATACAAATATATACAAATAGTAGATTTTCTTAGGATTACATTTTACCAGCGATTAGGCTTGGACAAGTATATATCACATATTTCCAGAGTGAACGGAGAAAAAATCAAAAGGGGTAGAGAGCGGTAGGTGGGGGGGAAGAGTCGGAGGCTGAGATTGGTGATTGGTGAGAGGAGAGAGGAGAGAGGGGGACCTGAGGGGGAGAAAGAGATAAGGCAGTCCAGCAAAAGAGAAATATCTGAAGGTCGGCAGGATGGAATCCAATGGACCAGAGGAAAGGGCAAGAATCAACAAAATGGCGGACCCGGGTCGTGGGCATCGATGGAAACCATCTCAAAATGGCAAGATGCACCCAGGTCAGGACCCAAAAACCATGAGAGCAGAGTTCCATTAAGTGGGGTCGGAGGGGACACGCAGTCACAGCACCAAGGGAGGGCAGTAGAATGTCTGCTGTTTGCGTGCACAGGCACAGCCCAACAGGGGCATCAGGCTGACGACCAGTGCATCAAGGAGAGCCGAGAACTGGAGCGAGCCTCAGAATAGGTAGGGGCCACAGAGACTGAAGTACAAGAGGGTAGAAGAGATGGCCTTAGGGGTAGAAGGTCTGGTGGTGGTAGGCGGAAGCAGCATGTTTCAATACTCCAGGTTCCACAGATCTTCACCGGAGTCCCCCATGCCGGACTGCTGGGATAGTCCTTTTGCCCAGCAACCACAGGGTCCCAGGAGGAAGTCCCTGACAAACACTTGAACCTCCATGTTTCGAGCGCCAGCAAGTCCTGTGGTGCAGGAGGCTCTTCACTGCGGCACACAGGGGACTACACAGCCCGGCAACCACAAGGGACGTGCGCAGGCTGCGCCTGGGAGAAGTTCATACAAAGGGAGGGCCTATCAGGAAAAGACACAGCAGGGCAGGGCCACCCCTTGACTTTGACCTTGAATTACTGCCAGCCTGAGAACACCAAAATCATACCCACGGAGCCCCTTGTCTTTTTTTCAGTATCATCGGGCGGGGTCTAAATGACTTTGGTGGTTGCATAGAGCTCATTGTTTGTTTTCTCTTGCTGAACTTCACAACCTACATGCAACAAGAGGGGCTCTAATTGTGGATGTGTTGTTGTCTCCCAAGGAATCTGCTAGGAATCTCTCTTCTTTGCGATATTAAAGGGGGCTGAATTTCCATTGATTATCTGGAGATACGAACTCTTAGAATGAAGAACTGGGTTGAAGTGCTGCGCAAACTTGCAAATCCTTGAGAAATATTTACACACTATTAGATGAAAATCTCTGGTGCCTAGTTCAACTAGCGTGTGTTATACGGGACACAAGTGTGGCGATCTAATTGGGTTCCCATCAAGTGCCACATCGCAGATTGACTAAACTCCATAGTAAGATAGTGAAATCCAGAAGGACTTCTTCCTATTTGTTCTCAATCACAAAAACATCTGTAACGTGGGCATTTTAGTTATTGTCTTGGGACAGGGGTAAAAGGACTGAGTTTTATTTCTCTCTTTCTCTTTTATCCTGCAAGCTCTTTTGCCAATTTAAACCGCCAACTAATAAGGACTAGTAGAAGTTAACACTACTGGTCATAATGGTAAAACATAAGCCTAGTGATAAGTTAACAGATTCAGGCCCAGCAAAGAAGCACCCAAGACATTCAGTGGAAAACTGTACCATGAACGAAATTGATGTACTGATCGAGGAGGTAGAAGGGTTGCTGGGACCAAAATTGAAGGGGGACAAGTTAGCTAAGGGCTGGCAGGGAGACATCAAATCTTTCTTTGATAAAACAGGGAAAATTGTACATCAGCCCAATCTAGTAAGGGTTCACTTACTAGCTCACAGTTTTACTCTGCCATTAGCGAGAAAGCACCACCTACAACCCAACCCATAGTCCCTTCCCCTGCAGCCCCTCTAAGTGTCATCAAATGTTCTAAACAGTTTGAACCTCTAAAAACCCTGGATGAACACGATTCCGATACAACTCGGGTAACAACACCCCAATCCTGCATACTCAAACCCGATAGGGATTCTACACAACAACTGTTTTTAAATTGGAACTTGTATTTTGCACTTCGTGCACACCTGAGATTAATAGGTGTGCTGAGACCCCCTGCGCTTAGTAGCGCCTTAGACCCCTTCTCACCCTCTCCCTTTTGCTCCGGACCTGCTCTCTTCTGAGTGTTGACGCCGAGGGCAGGGCTCCGGTTTTGGCGGCCATCTTGGGTCGGGTTGGGCTGGTGACGCGATTGGCAGCGTGATAAAAACAGACAGGGATGACTCCGCGCAGCAGACGCGAACAGCGGACGCGCCGGATCTGCGCCGGAGTCGTGCCAGAGTCCTGCCCGTCTGCGTCACGGCAGCGGTCGGTGCGGCGGAAGGCGCTGGCCACAGGCTTACTTACACCGCAGCGGACTTACTATCATTTAAGACTAATACTGCTACCTGTCGGCATGTCTTCCCTGGCCGATATAACGGTAAATGCTGCTGTCCAGGTTGTGGGTGGTACCCTAAAATATATCGGGCTTCTGAGGGTCCCATACACCCCCTATTAACAACTTTAAGTGCCTATTACTAAACACCCGCTCTTTGCATAGACACGCCTTGGACATTTTTGAGTTGTTGACATCAGAAAAACCACTTTGTCTTATGCTCACGGAAACTTGGCTCAATTAGTCTTCTAACCCTGATATCGCGGCAGCCATTCCTTCAGACTATATACTTCGCAGACAGGATAGGGCACTGGGTAAAGGTGGTGGAGTCGCACTTGTAGTTCAAAGATCTTTCGCCTGTGCGATCATACCATCCTTGCCTATCTCTGGTTGTGAATCCCTCGCCTTTTCCATCACTCTGTCCCCTCACCAATCGTTTTACGGGCTCCTGATTTATAGACCTCCTGGTCTGCGGGGTTCCTTCTTTGATGAGCTTCAATCAGCTGTCACTACTCTCTGCCTGAAAGTTGAACACTGCATAGTGTTAGGGGATTTTAACATCCATATGGATGTCGAGTTGGACAGTGAAGCTATCAAAATCAAGGACATCACCGCCCCTCTAGGTCTAACTCCTTACATCTCGAGTGCGACTCATGATAAGGGTCACACTTTGGATCAAGTGTTTTCCACCATTCCCCTTATCACGCCCTATTCCATCCCTGTTCTCTGGTCTGACCACTCTTTGATCAGTTTTCTAATTCAGGGCAGAAGTAAAACATCCTGCATAAACTCGGACCATCTTAGGCACCCTTGTAGACCTTATCATAAAATCACTCCCGAAAGCCTTGCTCAAGCGTATCAGGAACATCCCTGCACTTTATCCGGCCATCTGAAGAGGGACCTTGATATGTTTCAGAAATGGCTGACCGAGAGGCTTGATGATCTTGCTCCACTTTCTATGCCCCGTTCATCTACCAAGCGTAGTTCGGCTCCTTGGTTCTCAGAGTCACTCGCTCTGGCTCGGCGTAACTGCAAGTTAGCCGAAAGACTCTGGCGGAAGCAATACGATAAGGAAGCCAAGTCTGCCTACAAATCATCCATCAAATCATATCACGCAGATATTCTGGAGGCAAAAAAGAACTATTTTGCAAACAGAATTGAGTCAGCATCAAACTCCTGTAAAGAAATCTTTACCATCGTTAAGGAGTTTGTCTCTCCCAAATCCAGCACAGTTCAGCATAAGTTTTCTGAACCTTGGGTAAAGGAGCTGGCTATTTTCTTCAGTACCAAAATTAAACTGATTCAAGAATCCTTCCCTCCCTCTGTTCCCAGCTTATCCCTTATTGACTGCAATCCGTCGTCCTTTTCATCTGATTCCTGCCCCGTTCTATCATAGTTTCCAGCTCTATCGGAATCTATTTCTCTGGATCTCCTACTTAGGATCAAATCAGGCTATCCCTTAGACCCCTGTCCGGCGATCTTTCTAGCCAGAAACGCCAAGATTCTGAACTTGTTAATTAATCCTGTTCTGAACCTGTCTTTGTCTAGTGGCACTGTCCCGCCAGCCTGGAAGAAGGCAATGGTTGTTCCACTCCTAAAAAAAACAGGCCTTGATCCGGAGAAACATGCCAACTACAGACCTATATCTCTCCTGCCTAGTTTAGCTAAGATCGTCGAGAAGCACGTCCATTCTGTGCTTTCCTCCTTCCTGGAAGACCACGGGTTGCTCCATCCTACCCAGTCTGGCTTCCGCTCCAATTTGAGCACTGAGACCGCTCTATTGGAAGTAAATGAAGCCATTAAGGAAGCTCTCGACTCAGGCGGAAGAGCTATGCTGGTGATGTTGGATCTGTCGGCGGCCTTTGACACCGTCCCTCATGAGGCCCTCTTGAGAAGACTTTATGAGATCGGTCTCAGAGGGACGGTGTTGAGCTGGCTGAGATCTTACCTAGCGGGTCGCCAACAAGTGGTCTGGGCCCCCCGTACTCTGCCGAGGTGCAGCCGATGGATGTTGGAGTCCCTCAAGGGTCGGTGCTTAGCCCGACCCTCTTTAACATCTTCATGACTCCACTGGCGGTACTGGCGGAGTCCCTGGGTGCCCAGATCATATCATACGCTGACGACACCCAGCTTCTCTTCACCTGTAAAAAAGGCATGGAGTTCGATGGGGAGAGCATCCGCGGTTGCCTTGGGGCTGTCTTCGACTGGTTTCAGCGAAGCAGCCTCAAGTGCAACCCCGATAAATCGGAGGTGCTCTTCTTTGGCTGTCAGGTAGACCCGCCTTGGCAGGAATGGTGGCCGGTGAGTATGTCACCCCCTTCCTCTTCTTCCATGGTTGCTAAAAATCTTGGGATTAAAATTGACAATACCCTTTCTCTGAAATCCCAGATTACAGGTCTCACCAGCACTTGTTTTGGTCTGTTAAAAATGCTGCGAAAATTCCTTCCTCTGCTCCCTTTGGCCCACAGGAAGTTGACGGTACAGGCTTTAATTTGTTCCAGGCTTGATTATTCCAATGTCCTCTACCTGGGTTTGCCAGACTACCTCCTGCACAAACTTCAGGTAGTCCAGAACTCCGCGGCAAGGGCTATTTTTGGCTTGCCTCGTCATGCTAAGGCATCGGAGTTGCTTCTTTCCCTTCATTGGCTTCCTGTCAAGAAGCGGATTACTTTTAAGGCTCTTACACTGGCCCATAAGGCACTCCACTCTGTAGGTGCCTCTTACATTCAGAAACGGCTTTTTCTTTATAAACCTACTCGATCTCTTAGATCTGAATTTCTTGGCCTGGCAACTGTTCCACCCATTAGGAAAGTCAGGATAGGTGGACGTTCTTTTAAACATCTCGCCTCTAAACTGTGGAACTCCCTTACCATTGATCTGCGCCGCATTCCCAATTTGCTTACCTTTAGAAAGGCATTGAAAACATGGCTCTACAATCAATAACTGTTATGTCTCCTGTTTCCTCATTTCTCCTTTCAGCCATGGGTCAGAAAGCGCCGGGACACTCCTTGGAGTAGCCGTGTGCTATATAAGACACCCATTAACATTAACATTAACATTAACAGCAGGTACATATGCTTAAACGGGAAATATTTGAACTAAGAAATTACATTGGCAAGTTGTCCAAGGTACCTAATGACAAAATGGAAAACCTATTGGTCAACACAAATTCATATCAACCCAAACACCCAAGCAACACTATTGAGAACAATGCACAATCATATAGAGACAACCAGCCCTGTAAGATACCTACGTCTAACACTGTTAATGCATCTGTGAAGACAGTTAAACGCCCAATGAAATTAGGACCTGAATAAGATCTCTTCATAAAATTGGCAATAGCCCCATACATCAAAAAAGCGCTGAGGGGAATATACACCACACTTTGAGGACTGCTACACATCTAGATACAATAAGTACCCGACCTAGAACTATGGTGCAGTCAATAGATGATTATGAGATGTTTATAATTAATGTCACAACACTACCACTATGTGCCAGAGAAATACGAGACTCACTAACAAACAAAGCCATTCACTGGGTCAGGAAAGTGAGAGGGTACAGATCTGTCATCAGAGAGGATTTAACAATGGTTACACAATTTACTAATGAGTCTTTAACTTTTGACCACACTGGCCTCAAATTAGCTAAGTATGGGCTAGTAGAAGGCCTAATAGCATTAGTACATAGATGTAGGTCTCCTTTAGGAACCTATATAATACTCAAGGTGAATGCTCCCAGTCATATACGAGCTCCAAAAATCAACTCCCCTTTGACTCCATTAATTCAACCACAAACCACAGCTTCCATCGAGTCACAAGCAGCTAACCTGTCGGACATTGATTGACTGACGGTCAGCCAGAGAGTGGATGGACGAAATCACGTGCCAAAGCATCCCCCTTTACTAAGTATCCAAATGGCAGATATCCTACATACCTTGTGTAGCTCTGGGAGCATTAGGAGAGATAACAATATTGACCTTGAACACTAAGAGTGCCTAACAAAGCAAAGGGTTAGTGCATTAGAGCAGGAAATTGGAGTAAGTATTTGTGAAAAAACTAGAATTAAAAATTGTTCTTGGAACGTTGCTGGAATCAGGTCCAAACTAGGGGACCTGAAATGGGACACATTCATAGAGAATCATCACAGTATTCTATTTCAGGGGACATGGGCTACAGAACCTAGCTTTATATCTCAGTATATTTCATTTACTGGTAATGCTGTACTTTCCTTTGCTGGGAGGATGGTCTGGAGGGCATCTGGTGGGCTGTTGATCTGGTTGAGGATGGATCTGTCCCCATAGTCAAAATAATACCTTCTAAGAGTAGAGATCTATGGGACATAACTATTAAAACACGCACCATGTGGGAGGTCATGCAAATTGCCATTATAAACATTTATTTATGCCTCCAAATGTACAATCAAGAACTGGAGATTACCTTACGACTCTGACTGAACTGAACTACCACCATAGTGATCATAAAATCATCGTAGGTGACTGCAATACGGAAATCCCACCCAGCCCTGATAGCTTGGACCAGGTGAAGCTAATAAGTAACCACAGGGTGTTGACATATGCCCCCCTGTTCCTGAAAACAGGTAGTCTAAGGTCTCTGTACAACTTGTTGACTTACTAGAAGGACAAGGGCTTAAGGTCATGATTGGATCCCCTCCCTCTGACTATCTGTCACGAACATCCTTCAAGACAGCATTGTATACAAGTAACATTGATTAAATTTTTTGGATAGAACTCTCTGGCCCTCTCCGATAGACATGAGGGTAGTACCCAGATCAGATAGCGATTGCGATTGCAACGCACTAAGCATCCACTTTCATGCAAGACTGTTTCTGAGTGTTAAACACCCTTGTTACAACCTTAGAAGCCCAATAGAGACCTGTAATAACAGAAAAGAATCCAAAATGGTTCATGATAGCAGATACCCCCCAAATGCAAACCCACATACAATACCAAATTGTGGAGAAACTGGTCCCCCTAGAGTGCACTGACATGACCAAGGCAAACTTTGTCAACTTTCTCTGTGAACTGATGGATTCATTAAAAATGCTATTTACCATAGAGGGGAGAAGGGGTCAACTTGGAACAAATGTCCCGGGTTGGAAAGAGTTTCATTTTAGGAACTGTCAACACATGGAATACTCTCCTGGCAGAAATAAAGAACAGTCCGAAATTATGGTCTTTGAGAAAATCCTTAAAAACATGGCTTTTTATAAAAGTATTCACTACTTCTCCTATCGGTAGCAATTCAGTTTTGCTGGCAGCAGCACCAAGACGCCCTCTGGCATTCGAGCACTTTATAAAATTTCAAATCAATCAAACAAATAAATGCAGATATGCAAAAGCAAGACTCATTGAAGAATTAAAAAAGGTGAATGAATGGCAATAACTGATTCTACAAAAGAGTATAGGGACTCCCTGACTTATACAAAGAGAAATGGGAAGCAGACCAATGGGAAGACATAACAGACTCATTACAAAATAGGAATGCCAAGAATTTCAAGTAGGTGATACCTGCTGGATCTCGATCTATAGATTGCCATCTGGAAGCAGTGGTGCATACAATGTATGGATAGCTCATTTTAAAGATCTACATAGTCAGTAGCTCAAGAACATAACACAGAGGATGATTGACCCTACTTCGATCCATATAATACAGGAGGCCGGGCCTAATGAATTGGATTTGAATGACTCATCTGAAAGAATACTGCCCCTTTAGCATGTATCACCATGCATAAAGCAGGAGATAGCTTTGGAGAGACACCAGGATTTGAGACATTGGAAACAATACTGGCCTCAAAGTTAAAGAAGAGGGAGAAAGCGCCAGGTCCCAATGGCATCCTGGGCGACCTTTACCTGTCACAGCCTGAAATCTGGGTCCCCTACATGAATGCTTTGGGGGATGCCACTGTGAGAGGGGAGGAGATCCCCCTCCTGGAAGGGAGCCACCATCGTCCCCAGTCATAAAAAGGGAAGGAGGGATGCCCCATGAAAGTACAGGCTGACTAACCTGATTGACAAAAGTAAACCAAGTTTCTGCAGGCAGGTCCTAGCAAGGCTCCAATCTTGGATGACAGATAGCTCCATACTCTCAGACTGTCAAGCCGGGTTTGATCTAAAATTAGTATCCTAGACCAAGACTTCCAACTTAGAACAACATGCTGAAAGTATGTAGCCATAAGGTCGGGACCATCTCTTTGTAGCCTTTATTGATTCAAGGGGGGCATTAGATCTTGTACTGAGTGAGAACCAGTGGAGAGTACATGATAATGATGGAATTTCCAGTGACCTTTTGAGAATTATTAATATAGTACACAAGGACACATATGCTCAGGTTATGTGGAATATGTGTCAGACAGGTTCCCACTCAATTGTGGCAGTAGGCAGGGTTCCACGCTTGCCCCAATCTATTTAGCTTGTACATATACAGAGCAGTAGAGTGGTTGGCCAAATGCAGACATGATGCTCCTAAATTTCCAATTACTAGTTTACCAAAACTCATGTTTGCCGATGACACGCTCCTTATTTCTGGAAACCCTGCAGGCCTCCAAACCCTTTTGGAAACCTTTTTCAGCCTTTGTTTAGCTAGGAGCTTAGAAGCTACCCCATCTAAGTCTAAATTCATGACACTGAACCCTCACAGGTCTTTTAGACAGAGGATGACATTGGATGGGATGCTTCTTGAGCAAGTAAAATGCTTCGATTATCTAGGAATACAACTGGCGGATAATCTATCATGGGCTCCTTCTCAGGTAGAAAAAAGCAGGGCAACACTTCACTAAAGAGCGACCGCCATAAGTAAAAAATATAGAGCTACTTCTGGTGGTGCTGTTTCGCCTGCCCTAAATGTTTATAGGGCTGCTGCAACGGCAGGGGCCATATCCGGGGCAGCACTTTAAGGTTATGCAGAAGTGTCAGTACTTACACAAACAGAGAATAAATTCATAAGATCATTGTTTAATCTCCCACAAAGCACTCCCCTTTCTCCTCTTCATTTTGACCTCTCATTAGCTCCAATTGAACAGGTAGTGCTCCTAGCACCTTTGATTTACTGGATCCGCATGTGGTCAGCACAGGCATTGGCTAGGTATAGGAACGGCCTTGTTGAATTAATTGACATCGACAAAAAAGGAAGGGTCCCATGGTTGAGCAATATTAAACATGTGCAAATCTATTAAGATGGGGGAAATGTTGAATTCTCCCGCTACACTCAAAAAAGGCATTCTTCCTAACCGAAAGCATGTTCCCTGGGATCTTATGAGCCACCTGATTTGGAATAAGCAGAAAGAGGAGAGCATCACTGAAAAATTTGTGTTGGTCAAATGTCATCCTAACGTTGAACAGTTTTTAAACAGGAAACACAGCCCTGGGCACACGTGATGAGGATAAAACCATGGTGGTAATGTCTTGTATATAATGAATATCTTTGGTCGACACCAGTCTGGTATTTAAATGTATTTAATGAATCAAACAATGAAAAGCAACCAGCCAATACATGTTTCGTCACATGCAGGAAGTATCGTGTGACTTCTTCAGGGGTGTTTGGCGATATGAAACCTTCTTGCATTGTCGCGAGGCTGGAGACCAAAACAGGGCCGCTCGATCGATCGAGCAACCCAGCCACGTCAAGGCGACCCTTTTTTGGGTTGATTCCATTGCCTGCATCCGGAGATTGATTCCCCCTTCTTTGCTAGATTAACGACAGAAAACATCAGGAGCCCCTTGAGAGCCCATTAAGGATCGCACGTTGCCCGTCCTTCCTTACCCAAGTGCTCACCTCATGAATCTGTCCTGATGAAGACACCACTCACCCTCAATCCTGCTGGGATCGAAACATAGACCGTACTTTCGAAAGTTCGAAACACCCACATGCTCACAGAATAAAATTCATCAATTGAAAACATACTTAGCAGCAATGTGTATATAGGAACTAACTGACCTTTAATAGGCAGGAAAGGACAATCTGTATATATTGTATTTCTGTCACAAACACCTTTACCCTGTCCCTCACCTGTCAATTCACTACCACTGCCCTATGTTCCTCTTTTTCCTACAATAAAGAGCACTGTGAATGGTCCAAACACTACCAATGTTTTTGAACTAATGCATTGCGACCCATTAATGCTTTGACTGACAATCGCATTTAATGCTGGTGTTACATATGGAAATTAAATTTCTGTTTCTGAACTTGCCCTTGCATCTTTAGTGGTGAATTGTTTTCTGTTTGTTTTTTGTTTTTTTATAAAATATATACCTACCTCGACCAATCGTTTGAATGTACCGTATTAATGACCCAGGGGGGTAGTTTTTACTTGGGAATAACCCCGTAAAAACTCAACGCTAGATCTGTTTCGACACATTCCAAACCACGCATCCTCTCGTTTCAGGGATGGTGCAATTCTCCACGGCAGGGCAGCTGTGTGGTAAATTATTCAACAAACGCCCGAAAGCTTGAGAATGCACTCAATAGCTAATGAACACCTTCCGGTATTAATTAAAATTTGGAAACCAGCATCTGTGTTCCAGGTTAAAAGTCTTCATTTGACAACGCGTTTCGAGGCTCCAGCCTCTTCTGCACAGGCAGCTTTGATCTACGGCACAAAGGTTCCAATTAGTTGCAGTGGGCTACGCTTAGTACGATTAATTTTTAAAGCATGCTGGGACATGTGGTCCACATTGGATCACTTGTGAGTTCTGTGCCACAGTCTTCTCTTTATAGCTTTTCACATACCCCCTGTATACAGCGCAGGTTAATTGTTCCACATTAGCTGTGCTATATATATATCCTATCAGAATGTTTCAGGAAGCCCGCTTTATAAAACCCCTTCATTAGCAATAATTACCTAAGAACGTATTATAAAAGACAGTCTGCTACAATCAATACTAAAAATGATTAAAATCTATTGCAAATTCCCAGAATACCAATAGTTCAAATTTTGAACTGTAGCTGTAGAAAATTAAATGTGAAAGTAGGGTAAAGTGCTTTTGTGTTTACGTAAAGTTAATTTGCCCATTGCATCATGTATCCAAAATAGGATGACAGTGATATACAGTTATCCATTGTGCTATAGCCCTGTCCTTGGGCACGACCAGTCTAAATATATGGCTATAGGGGGAAAGAACCTAGATGCTGGTCCTCCGTGCCCTTAATCTTTGCTTCATTAAAGGAAGGTAATTTACCATCTAAATGAAAGGCAGCGCAGGTCATCCCACTACGCAAAAATACCAAGGCTTCTATGAAAGATCTGTCAAACTTACAACCAATATCCCTCCTACCGCTCCTGAGCAAAATTTTGGAAAAGCATACCAACAAGCACTTATCAACTCATGTCAAAGCGTCAGACTGGATGTGTCACAATCAGGCTTTAGGCTAAAACACAGTACGGAGACAGCCCTAGTGGAAGTCACGGACAACATCAGGTTAGCACTATATGGAGGACAATCTACTCTACTGGTGCTATTAGATCTCTCTGCGGCGTTCGAAGCGGTTGACCACCAAATTCTGCTCAGGAGATTACAGGAATCTGAGATAAAAGGAGAGGCCTTGCGGTGGACGACCAGCTTCCTTTCTGACCGCTCCCAGACAGTCAACCTGGGACCTTATAGGTCTAAGTCCAAGAAGCTGACCAAGGGAGTTCCGCAGGGATCCTGCCTGAGCCCTACCTTATTTAATATCTATGTAGCTCCCTTGGCCAATCTTATGAGTACATTTGGATTCATACCAATATCCTACGCAGATGACACCCAGTTTACCTTCTCTTTTGATAAATCTTCCACAACAGCCCAGACCAACTTCTCTGCCGGCATGCTAGCAATATCTCAGTGGATATGTAACAACTTCCTCCAATTAAATGCCAGGAAGACAGAGATTATGCTTTTTGGAGAGGCCACATTGTTGTGGACACCACAGAGGTGGCCAGGTGTCCCCAGCCTTGAAGGCATCAGTAAAGAATCTAGGGGTGCGCATTGAGCAGAGTCTGAACATGAAGAAGCAGGTGCCTCATACGGTAAGCTCATGCTTTCATGTATTGAGCTTGCTGAGATGAGTATTTCCGTTTCTCCCACACCATACACGGAAGACTATCATTCAGACGTTAGTCCTGAGTCGTTTTGACTACTACAATGTTCTATTGATGTCGGCCAGTGTGGCCTTGTTAGATCGCCTGCAGGTAGTTCAAAACACAGCAGCGCGATTGATACTGAATGCTCCCTATAGAGCTTCGTCGAGTCCGCTGCTGCGGCAGCTCCACTGGCTTCCAGAGCGCAAATGAATAACATTTAATGCTTGCTGCATCGTCCATAAGGTGGTATATGGCAATGGGCCAACATACCTTGTGGAGAAGCTTAGCCAATACATTCCCCTTAGAGACCTTTGATCCAGCTCCAAATCCCTTCTGAAAGTTCCTCGTATTAACAAGGCTAGGACCGGGGAGAAGGCCTTTTCTCACCTTGCGCCACGGAACTGGAATTCGCTCCCGATTACATTGACGCAGTGTACGGAACATTTTCACTTTAGAAAGTCCCTGAAAACATTTTTGTTCTAGATGCCTCACATAGTATCAGCACCTTCTCACATGTCCGCAAGCACAGAGATACCCCTGCGGGGGTGATTCAGGCGCTATATAAATAAATAAATTTAAAAAAAATCTGCACTGATCCTCAAATAAGCAAATCTAAAATAATAAAAGGTACATAAATACTATGTATTATGCATACAAACTCAGGCCCAATTTCCCTCAGTCACATTGGTTGAAATGTCAAAGCTGACTAATCTATGTCTAGTCTTAACCTATGCCTTCCGTTTGATACAGGTTTAAGGTAGGGTTGCATGTCAAAAGTAGTTAAGATCAATTCACTGTTTAAGACGTTTGGTTTGAGGACTTCAGTTTACAGTCTAAAGATTTCCAGGTGTATTATCCTTTCCTCTTTCAAGGTCTTTCTACTAATTATGTCTAGTGTTTCTGGTTTTTCAAACTAATCAGGGTGGCCCAAATCAAGAAACGGTATTAGTAAAGCCAATGATTGTGCCATCAATTCTTATATCTCTACATTTCTTACTAGCCCTCCCACATTTCATTATGAAAGTTTTTCCTTGATTAACTAGGAGGCCAAGCTCCTTAATAGATTCTACAAAGTTCGACAGCAGGGACTGAAGGGCCAAGGGGGAGTGGACCATATGGACCGCGTCATCAGAGTAGTGGAGGGCTGTTACTATTTGTGGAAGTTCTTTAGTGGATGCCGCAAGTACCTCACCCACGCTGTTTATATATAGTGAGAACAGGAAGGGAGACAAAACTCATCTCTGTCTCACCCTTCTCTATACTATTAAGGCTTTGCATCCCAAATATAAGTCCCTCAGTAGGCTGATGAAGGGTGCCTCCACCCCGGGTCTTTAATCTTTAGGCATAAATTAGCATGCATTAGCATGTATAACACAGTCAAAGGCCAATGACAAATCAACAAATGCTAAATATAAATTCCCCTTTTTATTTTATTTTTTATTTTTTTATATTTTTATTGTTGACAGGCTGACAAGGGAGAAATACATTAAAGCATTGATACATGTGTTAACATAAATAGATTATATCATATAACATATAATGAGGCGAGTGGGCCATGAGATATGAAGAGAAAAGAAAAAGGATACAAAAAAAAGAAAAGCAAACAAAAAGAGTAGTAGCAGTTTCTTTCAACAATCATACAGGTTATATTGTCCTAGAGACACAGAATATCAATTCATAAGGTCAATAACATTTTTCCCTATATCCAAAAGAAAATAGAGTATAACATCATCGTTCCACAAAAGTACCCCAATTTTTTTCGTGTTTTCTCAATGTGCGTGTTCCCCTAATGTTTGCTAAGGCTAGTTCCATTGAGTGTATCTCAGTTACCAATGCCCACCAGTCCCAAACCTTAGGTGTTTCTGAACTGGTCCAAGCTCTAGCCAGAGTTAGCTTGGCTCAAGACATAAGTACCGTGGCCAGGGCAGCCTGTGGAAAGGAGACAGGGTAGGTGTCTAACAGAACAGAGGCAGCCGTGAACGTAGGCAGCTGGACCTGTTTCATTTTCAAAACATTTTGAATATCGCACCAGAAAGTCTTAAGATTAGGACAAGAAAACAGCATGTGTACCAGATCAGCTGCTTCAGCAGAGCATTTGGGGCATTTTGTGCGGTCACTGTAGGTATTGTTAGGGGACCATTTAGAAATTCTTTCCGGGGTGTAATATAACATGCAGGTTGTTCTGAATTGTTGGAGTCTTAGACTAGATGACCGTACTCGTTTATTGATATTTATCAAGGAGCTCTCTATCTGTTTAGATGTTATATTTGAGCCCAATATTCTGCTCCATTTGCCAGCCAATTTGATACAATCGTTTAGTTTAAAGTCAATTAGAAGTCTATATGCTTCACTTATTGCTGACTTATTTTTTAGAGAATATAAACAGGTCCAAATATCACATTCAGAAACCTCCAAGATTTGTTTTTTGTTAATCAAATAGTCATGTAGCTGTAAATGTTTGTACCTCATGTTTTCAGGTAAATCGTATAGCAGTTTAAGGGTATTGAAGTCTAAGAATCCTTGTGTGCCATATAGGTCCCCTAGAACAGTAATTCCTGCCCTAGGCCAACCAAGTGTAATATTGTCATTAAAAATACTTGAAAGACACGGATTACCCCACAGCGGAAGCTTAGGATGAAAAAAACTAGTTTTACAAAAGGAGAGTATATTGCCCCAAATCTTTGTTATGTCTCTTGCGGTCTTAAATCTAACCCTTTTGTAGTAGTTGGGATCATTGGTTCTAAACAAAAACATATTTGAGTCAGATTTTAGCATGAAAGAATGAAAGAACAAAGCCCTTCCTTCGTTAAGTAAAGAGCGGAGGCGGATGACAAAAGTGGACCAAAAATACAGTTTGAAATCGGGAAAATGAAGCCCTCCTTTGTTCGTATTATTTTTCATAAGGTTCAATGACCTTCTCGCTTTTTTGTACACCCAGATAAAACTGCTGAGTACTCCATCGAGTTTCTTAAAAAATTGATTATTTAGCGCTAATGGGATAGATCGAAATAAGTACACATATTTAGGCAATACCTTCATCTTAATTAAATTGATTCTGCCGATTAAGTTCAGAGGTAGTCTATGCCATTTTTTATTATTTTTAATAATAGGCTGGTGGATTTAGTTAATTCGTTATAGTTTAAATTATTAATTTCCTGTAATTTGGCCGTTATTTTAACCCCTAGGTAAGTAGCGATGTTGCAGATCTCAGGCACTGTCACGGCTGGAGTGTAATTAGCGATAACTTGTGTTTTTTGTAGATTAAGTTAATAGCCCGCCACCTTCCCAAATTTTCCGGCCTCTAAAGCTATTCCCTTTAGTGCCTCGACAATATCTTCTGAATAAACCGTGATATCGTCGGCGTATGCTCTTATTTTTAGCTCTTGTGAGCCTGATCTAAAAGGTACAATCTGGGTTTGGGATTGAAGGGCAAACAAAAAGGATTCGAATGAGAGGGCAAACAAAAGAGGTGATAGGGGACAACCCTGATGGGTTCCAAGTTGAATTGGGAAGTCTGAGGATATCAGCCCCCCATAGCTAGTATAAGCCGCTGGGTTATCATACAATGCTTGTATGCACTGCAAAAATTGTCCTCCGAACCCTATTTTAGCCAGTACGCACCAGAGAAAGTCCCACCCCACTCGGCCGAAAGCTTTTTCAGCGTCTAATAAGATCATACCGAGTGGGGTGGATTCAGTCTCTGCTACATCAAATGCCGTAATAGCCATATTAATATGTATAGTAGTGTCCCTCCCAGTTATAAAACCATGTTGCTGTGGATTAATGATTTGGGGCATGATAGGGGCTAATCTTAGTGCTAAAATTTTTGCAAAAATGTTTGCGTCTGTGTTTATTAGAGAGATAGGGCGATATGACCCTCTCTCTTCTTTCGGCTTATTTTTCTTCAAAAAAAATATTATTTTTGCCCTGTTCCAAGATTTAGGTGTTTTTCCATTTAAGCCTATAGATTGGATAACTTTCAGCAGTAATTGTTCTAGTTCCTTTAAACATGATTTGTATATTTCTAAGGGTATCGTGTCTTCCCCTGCCGCTTTTCCTACAGGTAGTAAGGCTATGGCTTGATGTAGTTCAGCCATTGTTATATCGTCAGATAGTGAATCTATCTCTGGAATGTTCTGAGTATCTACTATATGATCTTCAACATATTTCTGTATGTCATCTAGACTGGGGTCCAATTCTGGGGTATATAAAATTCTATAGAAATCAGCGCATTGTTCTAAAATATCTTGTGGTTGATTATAGATTTTATTACCAGCCCCCCGGATGTTTGTAATTGTAGAGTTTGCTCTATCCTCGGCAGCTTTATAAACCAAAATTTTCCCAATTTTGTCCCCCCCCCCTCGTATTGTGTTATTTTAAATTTGTGTAAGTTGTTTATGCTTTTCTGAATACATTTAGTCTCAATTTCATTTTTTAGTGAGCAAAGTTTAAGGCCAATTTCTGTGCTCGTTGATAGATTTGATCGAAGTGCAGATATTAATAATTCTTCTTGAATAGTTATTTTTGAAATCAGTAAATTGTTGTTTTTTTATGTTCTAAATTTAATCTGATCACATAAGCCTGGGTAAAGCCCCTGATGCTTGCCTTACAGGCGTCCCATACCATACCAAGTGAGGCTGAATTTGTGTTTATATCTATAAATTCAGTAAGATGTAATTTTAGCTGTGTCATGTAACATGTGTCTGAAATCAAATGTCTGGGAAAAGAGAATGGTCTGGGAGAAGCCCTAGTGTGTGCTGTTTTGAATATCAGCATTATTGCATTATGATCAGAAGAGATTCGGGGGCATAGAACCATGGAGCTAACTTTCAGTAGATTGTCGCTTATTAGTGCCATGTCTAACCTTGAGCATAGTTTGTGAGGTGCGGAATAGTAAGTATACCCCGGTTTGTTTGGGTATGAATACCGCCAAGCGTCTTTGATATTATGTATGTGACATAGATCAAGAATAGATAACCTGGTTTTGTGCATCCTTTGATGACTACCAGATCTAGTTATGTCTATTCTGTAGTCCATGATACAATTAAAATCCCCCATAATGATGAGTTCTCCCTCCCAATCCAAGAGTTTAATATTCAATTGATCAAAAAGAGTGGGCTCATCTGTGTTACTGCCGTAAACCCCACGGATGTATGTCGTTACAACGCATACTTTTACTCCGCATACCATTACAACGCGGTATTTACAACGCATACCGCTACAACGCATAGCGCTTTGGGGTGCTGGATAGTGGTAAGTATAATTTACTATTCTAACTCCAGTCCCCGTGGACCCTAGGGAAGGTGTTGGATAGTAAATTAAACTTACCTCTTATCCTAGAGCGCCCCCCAGCGCAATGCGTTGTAACGGTATGCGTTGTAATGCCTGCGTTGTAGTGGTAGTGCGGAGTAAAAAATGCGTTGTAACAGGTGCATACCAAACCCCACATAGAGCATATTTGAAGTTCTCAAATCTGATCTGCGCTATTGCCCACCTACCATCCTTACCACGGGAGGTTTGTATTGTTTCGGCCCTAAATCGTCTATCTTTGAGGATAGCGACTCCTCTTGTAGAGTGCCCAAAGGTAGAGCAAATTATAATATCGTATCCCAATTGGTTAAGTAGCTTTTTATCCTTCCCCGCAATATGTGTTTCAGATAGAAGGGCAACATGAGGGTTATGCAGTTTCAGTTCTTCTTTTATCAAACGCCTTTTATTTTTACTGTTTAGCCCTCCTACATTCCAGGCTAAGCATTTTATTTCATACATTTAAAAGTAAAAAAAGGGCAAATAGAAGCCTTGAATTTTAAGCCTAACTCAGATTGTCCAAGGTATTGTCCAAAGTGTCCACATGTCCTCATATATTGCCTAGTTCTGGTGCCGTTAATACACAAAAAAATTCTAATATCATTGCATAAATCTACCCCCTCAGCCTGAAAACAATTTTCCCTAGTTTTTCCCTCCCCCCCTCAACCCCCCATTCTGCGGAGAAAAGCACCCCCTCCCCCTCCCCCCTAGCTCTTACCCCAGCCGGGGTAGAGCCACCCTTCTGCATCTGCTGCCGCTGAAAGAGCAGCCTACGTAGCAAGTCGCCTGAAGAGGCCCCCACCCTCCCTCTCCTTTTTATTTAAGCAGTTTTATCAGCTAGTGCATAGAAAATAAACTAAGCGTTTTACTGGTGCATAGTGATGCATAAAGCATAGAGCCAAAGCTAAATTAGATAAGCACCCCGTGAAGCCAGTGTTTCTTAAATATAGAAGTTTCTGGTAAAGGTTAGTATTTTTTTTTTTTTTTTGCATGCTAGTAGAACCAGTGTTTTGGGTTATGCTAAGTCTTGCTCTTGCTCGCACAGGTATCTGCTAAGTACGCTTCTGCTTCGTTTACATCAGTAAAAAAACGAGTGCGTCCATTTTTGATAACCTTAAGGCGGGCTGGTTCTTGAAGAAACGCCTGACCTCCACTAGATTTAATTGGGTCTATTAGTTTACGTAGCATCCATCGTCTGTCCATTGTTTCTTTGCTTAGATCAGAGTGAGCAAAAATTGAGATCTCACCGATAGCTACAGGAGTATTAGGACGAGCTCTCTGCCAGATGGCCTGGCGTAGTAGAAAGTTGCCAAAAAAAATTAGAAAGGGGCGTGGGAATTGATTCTCCCTGTTTCTCTGGATCAAAGGAAGGCGATGGGCTCGCTGAATTTGTGAATCCCAATCCCAATCCGCTAGGTCAGGAAAAGCTTTCTGGAACAGCCCCACTAGGTAAGCCCTCAGATCAGATCCTTCTGCTCCCTCCGGTATGCCAAAAAGTCTTAGATTCGATCGTCTCTGTCGATTCTCCAAATCTTCAATCTTTTGTTGGAGTGTCACGAGCTGAGTCTCATGTTTGTCAACTGCAAGTGTTGTTTTTGTGCTCGTTTCTTCCAACATGACCACCCGTTGTTGCAGTTCCACAATGTCCTGTGACACCCCCCCAAATTTGGTAGTAAGTTCTTGTAAAGATAATTGCAGTGGGGTCACTAGGGGGGTGCGGGGGGGGGCGGACCGCACCGGGTGACACCCTCACATGGGGGTGACACCATCTGGTTACGCTGTGCATGTAACACAGTGACAGCTCTGCAGCCTTGCCTCTGCCCTGCTTGTATAAAGTATTCCTGGGCGGCGTGGGCGCGGCCTAATTTTCTGACAGTGATCTGTGTCAGTAGAGGCCGTGCCCAATTGCTGTTTTCGATTTGCAGGACGTTACGTAATGTTACGCTGCCGCTTCCTGCGGTGGCGGGAGTGAGGCTTAGTACTGCACCAGACTCGAGTCTCTCATGGCCGCCCACCGTGCAAGAGAGCATGATCGATTGCGGCGGCAAGCAGGAAATTCTGATTTTAAAAGTAAGTGTGCCATCGATGCAGTGCACTCTGCCTCCAGTCTTCACCCCAGGCTGTTGGCAGTCGAGTCGACTCGTCCCGCCGCAGGAAATTCTGATTTTAAAAGTAATTGTGCCATCGATGTGCACAGTGCACTCTGCCTTCAGTCTTCACCCCAGGCTGCTGGCACTCGAGTTGACTCGTCCCGGCCATCGACTCGAGTGCCAGCAGCCTGGGGTGAAGACTCGAGGCAGAGTGCACATCGATGGCACACTTGCTTTTAAAATCAGAATTTCCCGCTCGCCCGGCCTGCCTCTAAGAGTTCATTGCCACCCCTGTGCCAAATTAGATAATAACAGGAGGAGTTCGGTGGTCGTCCCGTCACCTCCTGACCTCGACACTTCCTGCCTTTTTAGTCCATGTTGTGGGCGGGGGGGGGGGGTCTCTGAAGGTTGTGTCCCACACAGCGTGAGTCTGAGAGCAGGTGCTGTGTGTCTTTAAAAGGCACAACAACAGCACAGCTCTCTAGACAACAGTGCCATTTAGCAGATTATATAACGGTCATCACTACCTGAAATGTGTCCAGATTGCCAGCAGCTGCCTGTGTCCAAGGAGTGTGACAGACAGTCTGCATCCCCAGCAGTCTTTAGATTTTCAGCTGCAGCACTGTGACTCGTGAAACTTGGTAAGAGTAAAAAATGAAAGCTGCTGCCATTTTAAATGTTCATGCTAAGGTCAGATTTTAAGTTTTATTAGATAGCTGCCAAGGTTTCAGATTGCTATATGTGTCATTTTCATAATTTTTGTATAATTTGTTATATTTATATGTTTCCCTCATTTTCATTGCTTGATTTTTGCTCGCAAAAAGTGTCACTCATATTTGTTGAAATGTCACTCATAATTGCACTACAATTATGAAAATGTCACACATAGCAATCTGAAACCTTGGCAGCTATGAGGCTACAGGTTTGGAACTGGAAGCCTGGCTGGGCAATTGCGACTGTGAAGGCCGCGGTCATAGAATCAACGCGACCGCGGCTGGAGCTTAGGCACACGCTACAGTACTGCAGCTGAGCCTTGAATGCAGCGGGCTGAGGGAGTCCAGTAGATAGTTGAGGCCTGAAGGACTCACTATGTAAGCTTGGGGCGGCCCGGCCTTAAACCGTATTTCCCATCTGCCGTTCACCCCCTGTAATGTAAGTAAATTTATTTTCAACAGACTACTACAGGTAAAATGTGCGTTATGTAGCGCGGCTCGCTGTAACGCACTTTATTTAAATCATGCGACGTTAGCAATGGCTCTTGTGCATGCGTGCGTGCGCGCCTCGCACCCTTGTCCCCGGAATAAATAAGCGGACCGGGGCTCTCTGACGCGACGCCTGTAAGTCCACTCAAGTTTTTTGGCTCATTAAGGCAACTCACCTGGGCCGCTGGCTACATCGGTGCCCCGCCGGCTACACTGGTGCTTGGAACGTAGCAGCGCGCTGACTGGGCCGTGGACCTCTTCTGCTTTGGGTAAGAGTTTGTTGGAGCCTCGCACACGATTGTTAGGGCGGCCTAGTCGTGAAAGGCACTACGTTATTGCCCTTCCATTTGTGGTGCTTTGCAGCAAACTTACAAGTTTTTCATTGCTCATATAGGTGTTATTTATATTTGTGTTTCCCTCGTCTTCATTGATTTTGCTTGTGAAAGGTGTCACTCCTATTTGTGGTAATGTCACTCATAAGTACACTAAAAATATGAAAATGTCACACGTAGCAAACTAAAACCTTGGCAGCTATGCTTTGCTTTATCATCAGGAGGAACCCTGGGTGGAGAAGGCGACGAGGAAAGGGTTAAAAGACCAGCAGGCGGGGGAGGGGGCTGCAGGCGGAGGGGGAGGGATGGTGCAGGCGGAGGGGGAGGGATGGTGCAGGCAGAGAGGGAGATGGTGCAGGCAGAGGGTGAGATGTTGCAGGCGGAGGGGAGATGGTGCAGGAAGAGGGTCAGATGGTGCAGGCAGAGGGAGAGATGATGCAGGCAGGGGGTGAGATGGTGCAGGCGCAGGGGAGATGGTGCCGACAGAGGAAGAGATGGTGCCGACAGAGGAAGAGATGGTGCAGGCGGAGGGGAGATGGTGCAGGCAGAGGGAGAGATGGTGCAGGCAGTGGGGAGATGGTGCAGGCAGTGGGGAGATGGTGCAGGCAGAGGGGGAGATGGTTCAGGCAGAGGGGAGATGGTGCAGGCAGAGGAGAGATGGTGCAGACAGAGGGATGAGATGGTGCAGGCAGAGGGGAGAGATGGTGCGGACAGAGGGAGAGATGGTGCAGGCAGAGGGGAGATTGTGCAGGAAGAGGGTGAGATGGAGCAGGCAGCAGGCAGGGGGTGATTTGGTGTAGGCGGATGGGAGATGGTGCAGGCAGAGGGGAGAGATGGTGCAGGCAGAGATGGTGCAGACAGAGGTAGAGATGGTGCAGGCAGGGGGTGAGATGGTGCAGGCAGAGGGGAGATGGTGCAGACAGAGGAAGAGATGGTGCAGGCGGAGGGGAGATGGTGCAGGCGGAGGGGAGATGGTGCTCGCAGAGGGGAGATGGTGCAGGCAGAGGGGAGATGGTGCAGGCAGAGTGGGAGAAGGTGCAGGCAGAGGGGAGAGATGGTGCGGACAGAGGGAGAGATGGTGCAGGCGGGGGTGAAATGGTGCAGGCAGAGGGGAGATGGTCCATCCGGTAAGTTGTGAGGGGGTGACACCACGAGTTACCCGCACCGGGTGACACCAACCCTAGTGACGCCACTGATAATTGTACTTTACTATTGTCCTCCCTCAGTTGTAAATAATGTTCCTGCGCTTCAGCCCGTTGACTGCCCAGTGATTGTAGTATTATATCTAGTGAGGAGGGATCAGTTGGCTCTTGTCTTTGATTTGATCCTTCTTTAGAAACAATTATGGTTTATTTTTCTCTGGACTGGCAGAAGGAGGTGAAGATTCAAAAGAAGAACCCCCAAGGGAGGGGGGAGTGACGGCATTCACTGTCGCTGTTGGTGTGGCGGTAGAAATTGTGTTAGATTGTGAAGTATCAACTTCAGTTATGGGTGAATCTGCCATAGACTCATACCACAACAGTAATGCTTGATCGGATAATCCGTCCAATGATAGATTAGGTGATGGATTGGGAAACATGATTAGGGAGCAACTTTCCAAATTGGCAGAGCTGGCTGTGATACAGGGCACTTCTTTGTTAGGTATTGGTTCTGAAGGACTAGCCCCTGATAGTCTCTGTGTCATATTTTTTACTAAGCCTTTTGCTTCAATCCATCTCCTTAGTGGGCTTTTGTCCTGGAGAGCCTTTTTCGATATTTGGCTGTTGCTTGCGATGGATCTGTTTATTATGGCGCCGGTCTTGCCACATTTCTTTGCTCTGGACTTATTTTTTTGTTTGCGCCCTTTTTTTGCTTGTGTTTTTATCAAGTTGCCAGAGTAGTCGTCCTTTTCCCCCTTCTCTCCCAACTCGTCCTCTGTTTCAGCGTCAAGATCTTCAAAGGAGCCTTGCTCGATCAGTTCGGTGGGCTCCGCCACTAACCCGTCAGCCTCTGCCTCAGCCGCGGGCGCAGTAATATCTAGTTCGGTGGGGGGAGATGAGCCCGTGTTATCAATGCCTGCTCCTCCTGAAAAAGTCTGTGTATCTGTCCTCAAATCGGGGCATGGGCTATCTGACGTTTTGACCTCTTCAATAGCAGTTGATACACTAATCTGTGCCGTTAACTGCTCGGGGTTACTAGAAGACCCTTCAGAAGTCACAAAAGTATTGCCATCCTGCCCCACAACATTGGCTGCAGCAATTATTTTTCCGGTCGCTGTAGTATGAGGTGCGCTGGTTGAGTCACCCCCCCTCTCGCTGCCATTGATTTAATTTTAGCTGCAGTCTTAGTCACACTCTGTCCAGATTTTTTAAAGTGCGCGCTTGGGGGTAAATTAGGAGGTCTCTGTACCTGTCTGCCGGTGTCTCTGTTCTCCTGACGCTGACCTCCCAGCGTGTTAGGGGCAGTCTCCATCGGCTCTCCAGGTAAAGCGGGTGTTTTCTTTTCTTTTTTTCCCACTCCCTCCGAAGCATTCTCCAGTGAAGTGTTCCCTGGGGTAGCCGAGATCGCTATGGCCAGGGGTAACGCAACTGTTGCCGTGGAAGCTGCTAACGAGGTTTGTGCCGTGGTCAGTACCGCTTGTGCGGGTATATCCGGGGGAGGGAGATGCGCTGCAGTTCCTTCTGGCTGTCTGTTATTTCGCGTGGTTCGCGGAGGGTTTTTTGGAGACATTCTCCTCGGCCACCAGGTGTGCGAAGCTCGGAGGTTGAGGCCTGGCCAGCCGAGCCCTGAACTCCCGAGCAGACCGTAAATCGCCTGCCGCAAGAGGTTAACTGTAGCTGCAAGATGGAACATCGGTGAGACGCTTCATTAAATACGTCTTGATAATGTTTACAAGCGCTTCTCTTTCTGCGGGTAGTGCCCGCTCCTTTTTTGTGCTCTGACGCGGTGTTTTCGATAGAACTATCGCATCTTTGGTATTACTCCGTAGAGAGTAGAGAGAGGAGCCTCCAGACGAACTCCTCGGTGCAGATCCTCACTCCGCCATCTTGGATCTCGCAGGTGGTTCAGTGGTAGAATTCTCGCCTGCAAATTCCCCTTTTTAATATTAACATATTTTTCGATCAACATATTTAAGTTGAGGCTCTGCTCTATCGTCCCAGTCCCTGGGCGGAAGCCATATTGTAAATCTGACATGATATCTTGTGGTTCCGCCTAGTCCTTTATTCTTTTCAGGATTTTACTGCCTGCTATCTTAAGTGAGTCAAGCAAGGAAATGGGTCTGTAACTCGCTGGATTAAGAAGGTCTACTTTTTTATAAATAGGTACAATAATGGACTCAACCATGCTGACAAAATGATGTGCAGCATGCCCTCAGTACTAAGGTTAACAAGGGGCCCCCATAGGGCAGTATTATCTTTATATAAATCTACTCGTATTGCATCTGGTTCTGGTGCTTCGCCACTTTTACTTTCCTGTATTGCATTATTAACTTCCTCCATGTAAAAGGAGCAATGGAGGAAGTTTGAGACGAGAGTGGGGTTTCATTAACCCTATGTTCGCACTCAGATGCTAGTATTGTATCTGGCAAAGAGTAGATATTGGCAAAATGTCTTATACATTCTTCCTCCAATATTGCAAGCTCCACCCTGGGAGCCTCATCTGTTATCAAAGGTGTAGAGTTAATTGCCCACCAGAAGGCTCTATTATCATTACTGGTGCTTGCTTCCTGTAAATACTCCCATGCCCTCTCTCCTAAATCTAATGTTCTCAACTTCACCTCCTGCTAATATTCTACTCTACAATGACGGACATCTCTGGTACTCATAGGAGATTTATGTAATGCCTCCATTAGTCTTTTATGGGTGTTGGAACATAATGTGTCAAACTACCCCTTCTCCTCTTTTTGCCTTCTTTCTAGCGACCAAAAGACCCTCCTTTACACCCTGTGTAATTGACAGACAGGCTGTAATGATTTCATTGTTTGAGGTGGTGCCATCTAGACACCGCTCTAAGGCTTCCCCCTTGTTACTTATTACCTTTTTAAAAAAAAACTTCCGGAGTGGTCTGTGTCCAGCACAAGGAGTAACCATCACGCTTTGCTAATTCAATCTCTGTCGCTTGTTGGGTGGTTTTACCACGCCCCGGTTTAGAAAATAGTACTGTATTTCATTGCATACTCAAAGGAAAGTGGTCACTTATTGAGATCAAGTGTGTAGAAAAGTTAAAAACAAGGCCAGCGCACCTATTGACAAAAATACGTGGTCAATAATGCTATGTGAAGTAGTGTGGCTCACTGGTTAGAGGCGGCAGACCCGAGAGCAGAGGACGGCCCGGGACCAGGGTTCGATTCCCGGCGCGGCAGGTTTCTGGACCAGGGTCAGCGGACTCGATAATTCTCTCGCCTCGGTGCCCACTCTGATCAGCGATCACACTCGGCAACTCTGGGCATTAGCTTGCCTCATCTTCACTAACGGCCCCACCAGACCGCCGGGGATGCCTGGTCTCACCCTGGAGATACCCATTAAGGGACCATCTCTCAGGGAAGCCAGGAAGGGTTTCGCAGCGGTCGAAGCGCCTTGGGACCCTCCGGGTAAGTAGTGCGCTATATAAATGCCTATACATTTACATTTACATTTACATGACTGTTTCTTACATTAAACATTTTCTTATGAATAGCGTAAGGGGAAGAAATTTCATTTGTAAATGTCAGATCAAATTTAAATATTAGGTCATTGATCTTATCACTATAAATACTATGATAAAAATGGGGCTGATCTCCCTCCTCCGTATTTACCATACCACATATCTGACTGCATTGTCGCAAAATAAAAACACCCCCCATAGGATTATCGTATGTTTTCTATTGTCTAAAGTCATATGCTCCAGATCATCATTCAGTTTCTGCAAGGTATCTATAATGTCTTTTGGCCTCGCAGGGCCTAACAAGTCACGGACTAATAGTTGATGATACAGAGGTATGTGTGACCATGTAAATTGTACGCTATTGCAGACAGAAGTACATAATCCTCTCTTTGCCCTGCCATGTCTCGATTGAATAGCTGTTGTGAAGTATGTCTTATACCCATTCATGTGAGTGGGCTCCGTGAGCCATGTCTCTTGCAGGCAAATGATTTGGAAATTGGCTACAAACTCTAGCCATTCCGGAATTTGTCTCTTACTTCTCAGGCCTGCCACGTTGCAGCTCAGATATCCGAAGAGTTCAAAGTTAGCATGTGTGGATTTCGGTTTGACAATATCTATCAAAGGGACTGTCTTATTGCTGCTATCCGGTTGGGGCATACTTTCTCTTTTCAATGTGGTTCCCTCGATCATTGTATGGGGAGTATTACAGTCATTAATATTTTCTGTGTGATAGATTCTCATAGTATCTTCCTTTCTATCTGTACATGATTAATCAAAGTCAGTCCAAACCATCCAAATCGATAAACAATGGAAACGATTGTGAGTTGGAACTAGGTACCTTTAATCCATCATCGGTCCCTGTTCAAAAATTGCCTGTGATCTAATATCATTAACCCCTTGCATGCTGATGACGGCCCCGTCCATCATGCATCACAGTGGGCGTGTACTGATGACGGCTGGGGGCCGTCATAACCCGCCCACTCTAAACGGCCGCACAGGCGCAGAATCGCGCCCGCGCCCAAGGGGTTAATTAAATGTTTGGGTTGATAAAAATAACCCAAGGGAATGGAAAACATGGCGTTTGCAGGGATATTGATGGCTCTGGTCCTGTTCAATACTGTCTCCACTAGCTGTCGCATTTTAAAAGAATTACACAGTCCCCACTCAGGGTTTTTTCCCCTTTCCCCACCCATTTGACTCTCCTTACCATCTTGAATTAGTTAAATGGATGTTCAGTTTGCCCTGAACTAGCTCTCAACCAATTTAAAGGCTTGTTTCTAATTGTAGGTAGTGGAGGGACATTCGTTAGAACCTCCACATATGGTGTTGCAGCCGATGGCAAGTCCAAACGATCAGATGTGTACACTGTAAAATCTCTATGATGGTCCTCAGTGGCTAGGGTGATTGCTTCAGTACCACTGTGTCTTCCGCCTCTCTCATCAACTTGAGGCGTGCCTGTTTTATGGTCTCCCCACCCCTCACTCTATCACTTTGTGGGCCTACATGTCTGGGGGGATGTATACTTGGTCCTACTAATATTATGTTGGTTGTTACAGTCTTGATTTGGTCCTTAGTTGTGGATGAACGGGTCGTACTTTCTAACGATTTTGGTGTTTGTGCGGTTGCAACAATATTCAAAAGTTTCAGGCAAGAGTTAGCTCTTGTTTCTACCTTTGTTAATCGGGTTTGGGACCCCAGTATGTTGTTCAAATGGTGATTGAGGGCTTTCAGAGCCTCTGCTAGAATATCTAGTTTGCTAAATATTATCTTATTAGGGGCCAGGTTAGTCTGTACCGAATGGTAAATGGTTGTTCTGTGCACTGAGTTTGGCTATTTGCTCACTTGTTTCGTACTATCTCTCTAGTGGGGCGAGTACCTGTAGGATGAATCCGTGGCTTTCTAACCTGTTTGGGCGGTGGTGAGTTAGATTTGGATGGAAAGATGGTTTCGGGGATGTGTTGGATATATCCATTTATCCCAGTATTGTCTCTTTTGTTATGCTCCTTTCTTATTCCCTTGTCTTCGCTAATACATGTAAGGACACTTGCAGAATTCTCTAGACCCTAGTTAAGGGCATGGGACGTGTGAGGTGTTATTGCCGAAACAGGTGCACAATCAACGTTTATTAACAATGACTCTTCAACAGTTGTTATTTGTTTTTCAATGGCTCCTGTAATATACTTTAATAGTGAAAGTTGAGATTTATCTGGGGACTGATGCTTACCACAGTGGCAGGGTGCTTCCTCTTGCCCATACTTAGGGAATAGTCTATTAACGGAGGAGAAAATTATTCCAGGAAATGGCGAAAAGTATCACTCGCACCAAATCAAGGGATAGGGTAAGGATATACTTTGTGGCTGTCGGTCAGCGCTTACTAGTAACTTCCAGATATTTACATCACCCTCCCCATGGGAAAAAATCCAAAGGATCACTCTCCCCCCATTAGTAATTAATATACAATGGCAATCAGGATATAGACTCTTCTTTCACCTAATAAAAAAACGAAATGTCATTTTTGCAATTAACAAGTCTTTATGAAGTTCTTCTAAGTCCCCTGTCTTATATTTCAATAGGAGATTTAAATTGAGGCAATAAGACCCTCCTTCGGATAATTCCAAAATGGCGTAAGAACAAAAAGCACCAGAATAAAGTAGAGGAAAGGGTGATTAGGGGCACCGGACACGGTACCTTGTTTTGTCTATTCTGGTCTGTTGCCGGTAAAATATTCCGTCCGGACCTATTCCTGGTTTTATCCATTTCCTTCAGGTGAGCAGCTCCCTGGACGCTGGTGAGTCCATTTTACAGCTAGTTTACTATGCCCAGTCCTATAGGATTTTCAGCGAGTTCCACATCCAACTATACACTAATCTTCAGAGCTTGCCTAATTTTTAACCCTGGGCGAAGAACTACGCTCCGTTCGCGGAGTTTGCGGAGTTTCGGCAACTCCGCGCTCCGCGGAGAACGCGAAGTTGTTGAATACTCCGCAAACTGCTGTGTAGCGTAGTTCTCGCGCGCTCAATAGCATTTTCGCGTGCGCGAGGATGCTTGTCGGTAAGATCGAGTTGCCGAACACGCAGAAACTGCAATCTGGCACAGAATAACTCGCGAACACGTTAGGAGTGACCGGAAATAAGGGGACGCGAGCGGGCGGGACAAACCTCATGGGTAACTTCGCGCGCTACATATCCCGAGCTTGCAGGCAATCAATCAATCAATCAATCAGGATATTTCTATAGCGCGCTACTCACCCAGAGGGTCTCAAGGCACTTGGGGGAGGGGGGTCCGCTACTGCTCGAACAGCCATGTCTTGAGTTACTTCCTGAAACAGAGGTGGTCTTGGGTTAGGCGGAGGTGGATGGGGAGGGAGTTCCAAGTCTTGGCTGCCAGGTAGGAGAAGGATCTTCCTCCCATGGTGGATCTTCGGATGCGTGGCACGGCGGCGAGGGTGTGGCTGGTCGATCGTAGCTGGCGGGTGGGAGTGTAGAAGGTCAGGCGGTTGTTGAGGTACCTGGGGCCCAGGTCGTGGAGGGCCTTGTGTGCGTGGGTGAGGAGTTGGAACGTGATTCTCTTGCTGACGGGGAGCCAGTGAAGGTCTCTCAGGTGTCTGGAGATGTGGCTGTGTCGGGGGATGTCCAAGATGAGTCGTGCTGAGGCGTTCTGGATGTGTTAGAGTCTTTTCTGGAGTTTGGCTGTGGTTCGAGTATAGAGGGTGTTTCCGTAGTCCAGTCGGCTGGTGAAGAGTGCCTGTGTGACCGTCTTCCTGGTTTCGGTGGCGAGCCATGGGAAGATCTTTAGGAGCATGCGTAGGATGTTGAAGCATGATGATGAGACGGCGTTGACTTGTCTGGTCATCGAGAGGGAGGAGTCCAGGATGAAGCCCAGGTTGCGTGCGTGGTCCGTTGGTTTGGGTGCGCTGCCCAGGGCAGGGGGCCACTAGGAGTCGTCCCAGGCGGAGGGTGATGATCCAAGGATGAGGACTTCCGTCTTGTCTGAGTTCAGTTTCAGGCGGCTGTTCCTCATCTGCTCGACTACGTCTTTCATCCCTTCGTGTAGGTTGGTTCTGGCGGTTCCTGGGTCGTTGGTGAGGGAGAGGATCAGCTGGGTGTCGTCGGCGTAGGAGATGATGTTGAGGTTGTGTTGGCGTACGATGGCTGCGAGGGGGCTCATGTAGACGTTGAAGAGGGTGGGGCTGTGTGATGATCCTTGTGGTACGCCGCATATGACTTCGGTGGCCTTGGATCTGTACGGGGGGAGGCGGACTCTCTGGGTTCTTCCCGTGAGGAACGAGATGATCCACTCCAGTGCCTTCTCTTGGATTCCGATGTTGCTGAGGCGCTGCACTAGGGTGCGGTGGCAGACCGTATCGAATGCTGCGGAGAGGTCCAGGAGGATGAGGGCCGCTGTTTCCCAGTTGTCGAGCAGGGATCGGATGTCGTCAGTGGCTGCGATGAGGGCGGTCTCGGTGCTGTGGTTGGTGCGGAAGCCGGACTGCGAGTGGTCGAGGCTGGTTGGGCGAGCGCAATTGGTGATCCACTGTGTGAGGTTGTTGGCTGCTTGGTTGGGGTCCGTTGAGCTGGCGGGCGGGTTCTGGCTCAGTGAAGTGGTGAGCTGGTCGGTGGTGATCTTGTTCCAGTTCCTGCGGGGAACCTGTTGCGGGTGGTGGTGAGTCGTGGTCTTTCTGAAGCTGAAGTGGACGCAGCTGTGGTCTGTCCAGTGGAGCCCGGTGGAGTGGCTGAAGGAGATGTACTTGCTGGAGGAGAAGACTGGGTCAAGCGTGTGTCCGGCGTAGTGGGTGGGGGTGTTCACCAGTTGCATGAGTCCGAGGTTGGCGAGGTTGTCCAGCAGGGTGGTGGTGGTGTTGTCGTTGTTGTTCTCCAGGTGGAAGTTGAGGTCCCCTAGGAGGATGTAGTCAGCGGAGGCGAGGGCGTTCGGGCTGATGAAGTCTGCGATGTCTTCGCTGAATTGTGTGCGAGGTCCTGGGGGTCTGTAGATGAGGGTGCCTCTGAGTGTGGTCTTGGGGTCGGTGTGTATCTGGAAGTGAAGATGTTAAGCGGCTGTGAGGGTGTCGTCTGAGTTGGTCGTGATGCGGATGGTGTTCTTGTGGACGATGGCGATGCCTCCTCCTGTCTCGTTGACGCGGTCTCTCCGGGGGATCTTGTATCCGTCCGGGATGGCGACGACGATGTCGGGCGCTGAGGAGGCGTTCATCCATGTTTCCGTGAGGAAGGCGACGTCTAGAGATGTAGTGTCGAGCAGGTTCCAGAGTTCCACGGCGCTCCCGAAGACGAAAAATGGCTTGCGAACGGGTCAAGCAAGCTACTACGCATGCTCGCGGAGCTATGCGTAGTTCGCGGAGTGCAAGTGCATCTTCGCGTAGCTCGCGGAGTGCGGCTACGCGAACTACGCCCAGGCTTACTAATTTTCACCCTCAAGGGGGGTGGCCCCGCCTCCTCCTGAGGCCGATGGCACAGGACATGCCCGCCCTTGGCCCGGGAGAGGCCTGTGCGCGTCCCGTGCCACGGGGGGGGGGGCAAGGCTACGCTTTAAAGCGCGTTGGTCACACCTCTCTCCTGGGCAGCTGTTTCTAGCTGGAAGCATTGCATCCTGAGACTCAAAGTGCCACCAGGGTGTTCTTGGGCTGAAATGCAGGTGAAGCAAAGCGAAGTGTGTCCTGCACCTCGGGGGTCAAGGCTGTGCTTTAGAGCGCGCTAGTCATGCCTCCCCCCTCCGCAGCTGCGTCCGGTTGCAAACGTTACACCTAGGACTCACAGTCCGACCATGGTGTTCTAACTTCTCGAGCAAAAATGCAGAAATACAGAAGAAACAAAGCGAAGTGTGCCCTGGCTGTTTACTGTATTTATGCTCCAATTAATTTTAAATATAGGAATGTTTCTGAATAGCTTGAAGGGAGCTAATATAAAACCTGTTTCTAAAAAGATAATGCAACTGCCCCACAAAATTACAGGTTAATAAGTGTACTAGATGTGGGAGAAAAATTAGTTTCTAAAGTAATTTGAGGCCAGTTGAAAGAATGGACAGAAATAAAAAAATAGAATCCCAGTACATAAGGAAAGCTTTAAAGACATTCTACTATAGAGCATTGTTTCGGTCTGTGGACTTTAGTACAAATGTTCATGGAGCTAAGGGGTAATCTGTGTTGTTGTTTTTCGAACGTTTGTGCTGCTGGTGGACCGTAAACTGCTGTGAGAGAAGCCAGTAAATTTAAAACTCCTTAAACCTTTTTTTCTAATCCTACAACAAGTGAAGAGGGAGACCTGGGCAGGCATAGAAGTAGATATAGAAAGACATTGTCTTGCAAAATACCAATTACAAATTGATTGAGACAGGGATATATGTTGGCCCCATTATTATATTCAGCACATTTTAGCATGAAATGCATCCTCCTGTAATTTTTGTAAACAAGGGTGTATTTTGAGGTAAAATAATTGAGTAGAAAACAAATGGAATGAGCAGCAGCCGCCTGCATTCTGGCCTTTCGTGTCCTCCAGTGGCGAGCCTGTGCAGTAAACATTTGCTGCCAATGGCACATAATTACTCAACGTGCCGTAGTGGTGTACTTTCGGCAATTATGTGGCATACTGACTGAGACATCTTGCCATTTCGGTTGTCCTGTCACTGGTAGGGGGCGTCATAGTGCGTCTGAACTTTTGCCACACCTGGAATTTGCTAAATTGATATATGGTTGTCTACTTTTAATGTAAAATGAAAAGTTCTTTACTTCAAACTGTATGTAGAAATTAAAGAATGAAAGGGAGACGCAAACGGATCGTACAAAGAGTTGTGAGAAAAGCCCCCCTTTTGGGATCCGTATGCTTGTGTTACAGAGTCCTGTCATGTCACATCGCAGTTCTTTTGTCTTGTTTTATGTACCACCTTCTACATTTCCAGCAGTTGTTAGTATTCCGAAGCAGCAGAGAGTAGAAAACATGTTTTTGCACTGCATACACTCTGCAACATTGGAGAGTAAAAAAACAGGAGTGGCACACGTTTGCATACTAAAACACAGGACACACGGAAAGAAACATTTTGCAAAGAGACACTTCATTTTCTGTGCTCATGTGCGCATGCCTGTGTTTGCATGAGTTACCACGCATAAAAGCCAAACCTCTTTGCCTTGCCAGTGTTTGTTGTAAATGCACTGACTTATTTAGCCACACACTTGTGGGAATTATTTATGAGAGGCTTTTGCGGCTGGAGTAACACCTTTTGGGATGCTTTGGTGGCGCTATCTCCGGATAGTGAGCAACCAGAACAACCATATGAGCTAGTTAGATGAATGCAATAAATGTTTATATTTAGCATGGAGTAACAGCACAAATATTAGCTGTAACTAACATTTAATCCCAGAGCTGTTGAACTGCTTGGACGAAGAGGTTGATTTTTTTCGATGCATTAGAAAATGTCACATTGTGCTGGAGCTGCAAAGTGGTAATTATTTCTCTGTGTCTTTTCTTGACACTTTCCATTTTTTCTCCTTGTTTAGTACTTCCTGCAAATTGAGAATGAAGTTGTCAAGGTAATTTCTGCATGCCAAAATATTTATGGGCCTTTTAGTAAGTCTTGAAGAAATTATGCGCTTAATCAAGTTGAAGCATGGTGAGAATCTTTCCTAGCATGGTGCAGCAGCAAGATTCAAGTAGATGTGATTGCCATTGTGCAACATTCCGTCCATCATCGTCAGTTTTGTTTGCTGTTCACCCTATGTGGGAAGGGTATGACCAGACGTGGGTCCCTTGCTCACTAGGCCACTGGAGTCAAGCTATCCTGGCTGAAGACGGCTGATTGCCAGAAACCGGTCCAAGGATGCTTGATTCCGGTCCAGGGAAGACACGGCTTGGCTGTTCGGATGGACTGTTCCCATGAGGCACAGGCTCATGACTGATTTGCATATGGCCATGTCTGAATTGGGGTGGCATGGTGAGCAAAATAACAATGGACTAAACCCAGATCTGTGACTGGGAGTGAATGTTTTGCCATTGAGCAACATTCCGTCCATCATCTTGCGTTTTTTGCTGTTCACCCTATGTGGGAAGTGTGAGAAGTTGGCCTGATATGTGATGTCCACTATTCTAGTGGGCACCCTGTATCAGTCCAAACAACCCTTATGGTGATGGTTGTAAAGTCAGCCTTATAGACCAGCTATCCTAGTGGTAGCATGGACAAAGCAGTCTTAGGCTAAAACTTCAGAGAGCATGTGAAGCCAGCTGTTTTACCATATGTAACCCCTTTAATACCAAATGAAAGGACACCACACAGGTTATATATAAAATATATATGTATTTATTACTAACACAACCCCTCTGAACTCTTTATGAGGTCAGAGGCACAAGCACATAACAAGATACTTAATTATCATACAATGAGTTGCACAAAATACAGTCGAGCCCTAGGGGCGTTACAAACCATATACTAAAATAGTGGTATTAGTACCACGTCTCGAACAGGTAGTAGGCCTAGGGCTCTTAGGGAATCGCTGGGGCTACACTGAACTACCAAAGGTTAGGAAGCAGGAGGCCCACGGGAAGCGTGTACAGTGTCTAAACACACACGCGGGTTCTCATAGGAATACAATGGGAACGAAAGAATTAGAAACTAGTTGATTTAGGGCACCTCCAGATGGACTAGGAGAAAGCTACTGAAAACTAGGACACTTGGATAGTCAATACCCACGGGAGCACCAGAGTACTCATGTTACCTCACCCACAGGAGCCGGGTGCATAGGTGTCAAGTTGTGTCGGGTTTCGTCGCTGAATCCTATGGAGACCTGTAAAAAGATGCGGCAGGCGACCAGGAGAGAAGTGTCCGGTTGGATCCAAGGGCGGATCGAGGATGAAGAGTACTGAAAGCAGAGGGGACAGAGTCTGGGTCACTAACCAGTGACCAGGAAGGAACCAGGAAGGAACCAGGCGATGTCGTGACGCGATCAGGTGATGTCATGAAGCTTGTCTCTGCAGCCACGTGGACCAGGAGGCATCAACGATGACCAAGAGCTGGATATAGACTGTCCCTCAAAGGATATCGCTGTTGGCGGTGTCAGTTTCCAGATTAGAGTCAACAAGCCTTGGAAAAGGCAACCCACACAGGAATCAAAGATGGCTTCTGTTGCAGACCAGCAAGGACTGGGGGCTTCTCCTTTTCAGGGAAGCAGAGCCCAGCCTGGAGCAACCAGGCCAGCAGTATAAGTTTGAAAGTTTGTCATCACAGAGGCCACTAGCCAACGGGCAAGTGACCAGACAGACGTGCCAAGCACAAAAACACTAGCAGGCCCAACGCGGCACTCGTGGAGTGTGGAGGGCTGTGCATCGGTACAGAAGGTGCTCGGGGCTGGGGCTTCTCAATCCCCTACGCACAACTTCGAGGATGCTTCAGAAGCTGCACAAGTAGCATTGAGCTAGTTTTCCAAGATGGCCGGTCCCACGTCTCTCGTCACCTCCATGGGTCTCAGCTTTGCTGTGGCTGTGGATCAGGGTCAAAGAAGTCTGGAAGTCTGGTTATTGTTGGGCTCTGTGCTCGGGCTCCAGCAGGAGCATCGACAAAGCAATCTGCAGATCGCTGGATGGTGCCTGTTTGCACAGGGTGGTCACTCCTTGACCACAAATGAGATTCTTCAGTCTTCCAGTTGCAGTAGAATGTCGAAGGTCCAGAGTTTTGTTTCAAGTTTCAGTTCAGGAAAAATCTAAAGTCTCTAGACTCAGCTCCTACCTATATACTAATCAAAGGGGCTGGATTACCTGCTAGGTCCCTCCTATTGGTGGGACCAGGGAAGGGGGTGGTTACACCCCTTTCCCTTTGTCCAGTTTTGCACCAGAACTGGGGATGGAGTGCCCCAGCAACTGGTTTCAACCGGACTATGCATGGAGCACCTTGTGTGCCCCAGACAGTGTCTCATTTCATTCAGCCTCCCTGCTCCAATACACTATAGCCTGTCTGGGGTGGTGCTAGCACCTCCCAAGACAGGAAACCTATTGTCCAAGCCTCCCTCACTGGAAGGACTCCCAGCAGCAGGAGGTCAGGCTTGTGTCTGTGGCAGCAGCATCCATTTTGTGATGCTGAGGCTCTGGTTAACTTTAACCAGGATTAACAGGAACAACATGTCTTCTCCCTCTAGAAGGGTGGAATGCTACCCCCGTCTCCAGAACTGGCGAGGGGGTAGTATTCCAAAGCGAATGACACCTTAGACGACATGTTTTGATAAAGCCAAACCAAAGTTAGCATTAACCGCAAGGATTATAATGCACTTAAAAGTATATGGTATGGCTATATCATAGAACAGCTATAAGGACATGGTTCCGAAAGCTGCAGACAGGCTCAGCTCGTGCTAGAGCCTCATCTCACATAAAACCAAGCACTCTGCCTTCAAGATTGTTAAGGCCTGCCATAGGAGTGACTTATAGGTATATATGTGTCTATATGTAATGGTAGGTATAGGGATACTTTACCTAAGCAAGGGGTGATTACATGACCTTGCCCCAGCTGAGTGATCAGCCAGTTGTGTCAATGTGGATGGCCAGCCAGGGGTGGCATAATACATGCTGCAGCCCCTGGTAGGCCTTGGATGCACCTATGCCCTGGGTACCTATAGTACACTATTCAGGGGCTCATAAGGTGACCCAATATACAATTGGGGATGTACCTAAAGTACATGGAGTCCATTTTACAGTGAGAGCAGATAGCCTGGGGCCCTGATTAGCAGGATCCCAGGCCAACTAAGTCAAAAACCAGCTAAACACTAGGAAAAAAGTTGGGGTAACCATATAGTCAGATATCCACCTTCCTACAGGAAGGGTTTGCCCAGACGTGGGTCCCTTGCTCACTAGGCCACTGGAGTCAAGCTATCCTGGCTGAAGATGGCTGATAGCCAGAAACCGGTCCTAGGATGCTTGATTCCGGTCCAGGGAAGACATGGCTTGGCAGTTCGGGCTGGACTGTTCCCATGAGGCACAGGGTCATGACTGATTTGCATATGGCCATGTCTGAACTGGGGTGGCTTGGTGAGCAAAATAATGATGGAATAACCCCAGATCTGTGACTGGGGGTGAATGTTTTGCCATTGTGCAACATTCCGTCCATCATCTTGTGTTTTTTGGTGTTCACCCTATGTGGGAAGGGTATGCCCAGACGTGGGTCCCTTTCTCACTAGGCCACTGGAGTCAAGCTATCCTGGCTGAAGACGGCTGATAGCCAGAAACCGGTCCTAGGATGCTTGATTCCGGTCCAGGGAAGACATGGCTTGGCAGTTCGGGCTGGACTGTTCCCATGAGGCACAGGGTCATGACTGATTTGCATATGGCCATGTCTGAACTGGGGTGGCTTGGTGAGGATTAAACCCAGATCTGTGACTGGGGGTGAATGTTTTGCCATTGTGCAACATACCGTCCACAATCTTGTGTTTTTTGCTGTTCACCCTATGTGGGAAGGGTATGCCCAGAGGTGGGTCCCTTGCTCACTAGGCCACTGGAGTCAAGCTATCCTGGTTGAAGACAGCTGATAGCCAGAAACCGGTCTTAGGATGCTTTATTCCGGTCCAGGGAAGACATGGCTTGGCAGTTTGGGCTGGACTGTTCCCATGAGGCACAGGGTCATGACTGATTTGCATATGGCCATGTCTGAACTGGGGTGGCTTGGTGAGCAAAATAATGATGGATTAAACCCAGATCTGTGACTGGGGGTAAATGTTTTGCCATTGTGCAACATTCCGTCGATCATCTTGTGTTTTTTGCTGTTCACCCTATGTGGGAAGGGTATGCCCAGGCGTGGGTCCCTTGCTTACTAGGCCACTGGAGTCAAGCTATCCTGGCTGAAGTCGGCTGATAGCCAGAAACCGGTCCTAGGATGCTTGATTCCGGTCCAGGGAAGACATGGCTTGGCAGTTCGGGCTGGATTGTTCCCATGAGGCACAGGGTCATGACTGATTTGCATATGGCCATGTCTGAACTGGGGTGGCTTGGTGAGCAAAATAACGATGAATTAAACAGAAACATTCCGTCCATCATCTTGTGTGTTTTGCTGTTCGCCGAGTGCATGCAGTGCAGCATTGCAAACTTGCCAAAAGAAAAATAGAGAATAGACATAGAAGGAACAAAAACGATCGTATGGGGAGAGGAGACAGGGGGAAAATACCACATTTTTAAAATAGAGGAATTAAATACAGATACCTTTTTCTTTAAAACAAAAAGAGTCTATAGATTGATGTATGGTATCATGACTCATACGATATCACAGGCATACTTTCCAGAATTTACATCAACCAAGAATACAAATGTTTGCCTTCTGGCTACAAAATCAAACACCAATCCGAAACAGAAATTAAACACTTGCTAATTTACTTGTATGTCTCGGAATCCCCCCAGGACCTCCAGGGTAATAAAAGTTATGATTTGCCAATTAGTAAAAAAAAAAAGCAGCACTTGCAAGCTCTTAACATACTGTTAGGGAAAGGAAACCCATTGATAATTGACCCGTCTTCACTGTAAAGATGTTATAATATCTGAATCTTGTCAGGGACACCACAAGTCCAGTATGAGTGAAGCCATGCCAACAAAGGTAGGAAATCTTCACATGGAAAGCCAACTCCCATCTAGGAAAACACCTAAAAGCCCATGTACCACCTGTTAAAGCCCAATAAGTATTATTCAGTTCCTGATGAATCTCTTGCATCAACGATCCAGGGACCACACTGAAAAAGCACTTTAAACAGCAACCTATCAATGTGGACCCTTTATTCCAAAACAAACATATTATTCCACACCATAAAATACACATTATGCCATTTCCCCCAAAAAACAGTATTAGCGCCAAACATGCGGTCAAAACTCATTAACTCTGTAATTGAGCACAAAGCAGATTGAGGGATAGACAGTGAATTTTCCAACTTAATTTGGGTGTGAATATTACACACAAATATGTATAGGACCTGGGTGCAATTTCAGGCTGACCGTATGGAACGCAGGTCAGATACACCAAGCAGATCGTCTCAAAGATTTTACCTTCTGGCTTAGTCTCTGGAATGGAAATTGAAATCCTCCAGTGGGGCAAGGTTGCGACTGTAACTAATGAAGTCCTCGCAAAGCTGGATAGCCATTGGATGAGGTCCCACTGAAGCCGTTGTTTTTGGATGGAAAAGCTTAGGGCAGAAGTAATTTAAAATTCCTGGCCAACAAAGTCCTGATGTCAGCGGGAAATGTAATGCCTACACGCAGACAAGATTTCCACCTTGGACAGATTTCCACACCTTGGATTTCCACTGACAGCCAGATTCATCAAGGGAAATTGCGCTCGCAAAGGGCCAGATTCTGAGAATCTGGCCCTTTGCGAGCGCAATTATTGCATTTGGGATTCATCATCCCAAATGCAATATTCGCTATTACAGATTTCACATTTTAGCGAGGAATAGCATTTAAGGAATCTCTATTTGAGATTCCTTAAATGCACTTCATGAAACTTTTAAAATGTGCGAATTCACAATTTCCGGCCACAATTTACCGCGAAGTCTGACTTCGTGGTAAATAGCGGAAACTTAGAAAAATACACTTTAGTGCATTTTTCTAAGTGGTATGTTACACACACACATGTCCTTTGGACATGTGTGTGCAACATCAGGCTACATTTCCATTTCAGGGGTGCTACAGGGTGTCCTTTGGACACCCCTGGCACCCTTGAAATCGCAATCTTATTTGCGATTAGCAAATTGCTAATCACAAATAAGGAATAACTCCCCATTCATTCCTATGAGCCTTAGGCCCATAGGAATGAAAGGGGAGTTATTCCTTATTTGCGATTAGCAATTTGCTAATCGCAAATGAGGAATGTGTAGGAATCGCAATTTATTTAGCGATTCCTACATGAATCCCGTTTTGCAAGTCCTTAATAGCGATTCCTTAATAATCGCTATTAAGGACTCGCAAAAAGGCAGAATGATGAATCTAGCTGCTAGTCTCTTGTTTAAGGTTCAAAATCTCCCAGAGAGCAAACCTGACAGCTGCATCTGACCAAGTCTTCTCAAAGTCCAACACCTGTGCCACAAGATCCCTCTAATGTTCCGGAGCAGTTAGAAGTCTAAAACATTTGTAAGTATCACTTTTCAGAATTTCTGGAGCATCACCTCTTTGTTGTTTCTAGGGCTCCCATGACCTCAGGGACACAACTTAGGTGAAAGGACTCACTCAAGCAGAGGTTACCAGCAATTTCCAGACCAGTCCCACTTGATACTGGTCAACTGGACACTCAGGGAAACAGCTTCTTGCAGCTTTTGTGTCCCAGTAGCCACACAGGAGGTAATTGTATTGAACATTAGTTTTACTAATAGGTTAAGGGTTTTTCCTTCACCTTTCAAGCACCATATTCGGGCGCAGGCTCAGCGGTGGCTTCAGCCCCTGCTTGTGTCTTGGTGTATTGTCTGATCGCGAAGGGGCAGCGTCATCAACACCATCATTAATGCCTTTGTACGTCTTGACATGTATGAGCCACACTAGCCATTATGGGGTGGTTTTCGTAACTGCATGCTGCAGTCTCTGAAAACACTGATTGCAAGAGAAATTTGATAGCACCCAGGAGTCAGAGAATGCTACTATATAATATTTGATGTTATTATTTAGCGCAGTGTATGTTGTCCTGGTAATCTGGTACTTGTCTAGGTTTGCAAAAAAAAATACCATAAACATAAATATATACAAGATACTGGAGAGACAGCTAAAGCTATCTTTACGTCAGAAGTAAAAATGGACTCTTGTATCCCTTGTACTGCACTGCTGACAACCTTGCCCTGTTCCAGCAAGTGTTCAGTAATTATTTACTTTACAAAGCAGATATGTGCAATTTGGTGTTAATTGCCACCTGTTCATTATGAATGAGGTGGGAAACAAACTGTGTACCTCAGTGTACACAGCAGTAAGTAGAGAGACAGAGATATGCAAGGGTCGGTAGTTCTCCATTTCAGCATTTTCTTTTGCAGTGAACATCACTGTCATTCCTTCCATTTCAAGATCATAGTGTCTGTAGTAAAATAAATGTTGGAGTCTGATTTTGTGAAAACAATAAAGGAACAACGTTTAATTGGAATAATTTGACTTTTTAATAATAAACCCCAAACATGTGGCCACATCTGTTTATTAATTATGATTCAAGAGAAGCAGTGATAGTCATAATTCTGTTAGATACCAGATGTAGTGCTAAATTTAAACTGGTTGCACTGAACGACGCACAGATCAATCAGTTATCTGGATAGTAAAATCATCACATTTAATAAAGATGCACCTACTCAGAGCCAGACTGTCATGGTACAATTTATATGTTTTTACATATATTCGTATTCACCCATGGTGGTATATTACAAATACATGTAGTATCGTAGAGGCTCAAGGCCACAGACAAAATTCCCTTATAAGGTCATGGATCTTTGAGGGCACTCAACAATCAGAAAAGTACACTGGCAAAAGTGTTTACTATAATGCATCAGTGCACCCTAGCCTTACACATCACTCAAAGGTTGGTGGGATAAGGATGAACCCAGTGACCTTGTTGATGGATACTGTTTCTCGTGTTTTTGTTGCAGGCTTTTCAATATGTTTTTTCGGTAGATTCATGAAGGTGCTTCCCTCTGGGCTGGTCACAATGAGTTCATTAGTCTTGAAAATGGTTGGATACCCTCATGAAGTAACATAAGCCACTCAGTCTGAGAATGCACAAGATGTGTGTCATATTCTATAGTTTCTATGGTTTAGATTGTGGACAGTCTAATCTGTCTCTTTGGTATTTAGATTGTTGATGGGGGTCCTGTGTTCTGGATTCGTGGCTTGGCAGGTACGCCAAACCTCTGTTCCAGGCTGTTGTACTTGGTAGATGCTGTGAAGGAAATTACAATAAAGAAGACTTCCTTCTGAATAATGGACTTCTTTCTTTATTCACGAACCGGATTTAACATTGGCGACGATTGGGATATTTTTCCTTCACCTTCAAGTGTCCCTCGAACAATTTGGGAGCTGAAAGGATTTCGAATTTAAAAGACCTTCCCTGAGCGCAGAAGCGGAATGGTCTTGCCCGAGCACAGAAACGGAAAAGGTTTGTGAACAGGTCGTATTTTGTTTATTGCACTTTGACCTGTGACTTTCCTTCATCCTTCCATGAGCGCTTCACTATCTCAAAGTTTAATCTTAACTGCGCAATAACTCACCGTCTGTTTCGAATTTTGAACCCTCGGAATTCTACGGCCATCTTCCACTCCCTCACAGCCTTGCTACGCGTCATTTCACGCACTGTTTGATGACGCAATACGTAGCCAGCGTGACGTGCCGCCATCTTTGATTGGTTTACGGCGTCAAATTGCTTTTCTTCCGATTTCATCATACCAGACTTACCCCTAGATGCATCATTGTAACATTTTGCGATTTCTTAATTGCGAAAATTAAGGAATCGCAATTAAGAAATCGCAAAATGCTATGCATCAAAAAATCGCAATTTAATTTGCGATTCGGTAATTTTCCTTAATTGCGACTCTCAATTTCCGAATCGCAATTAAGGAAAACCCTTCCCATTGATTCCTAAGGGCCAAAAGGCCCATAGGAATTAATGGGAAGGCATTCACATTTTGCGAATTTCAATTTGCGATTCGCAAAATGTGAATGCAATTTCAAGGGTGCAGCGGGGGTTCAAAGAACCCCTCCCTGCACCCCTGAAATTGAACTGTAAGTGCAATTTACACACACATATGACCCAAGGACATGTGTGTGTGTAAATTAAAACCTTCAAATATGCAACTAGTGCATGTTTAAAAGTTTTCTGTAAATTAGCATGAAGTTCAACTTCATGCTAATTTACCCCTTCCAAATTGCGAATTCGCAATTCTAAAGTAATCATGCATTGCATTTAAGAAATCGCAAAATTGTGATTTCTAAAATTGCGAAAATAGCACAACGCTTCATGCATCCCAAAAACAGGATTTGCATTCGCAAACGGCCGAATTTTGCGATTCGCACCGTTTGCGAATGCAAAAACCCTTGATGCATCTAGGCACTAGTGCATACCTGCTTTATTTAATTGATACAAGGTGCATTATTTATTCACGATGATGCACACATCATTTCTGCGTTAAAGACACGTATTCTGTACACCTGATTGATTTCTTCTCTTGGATGTAAACTTTCATTTCTGGTTTAAAGACACCTTTGTGCACATCTAATTCTATAATATCTTTCGCAGAATTTGCAACATGCATTTTTTCTTCACGATGATGCACACATCTTACATTTAAAGCTTCCTGCTCAAGTTGCACAAATTCTTATCGATGATGTGCACGTCTGTGGAATTCTTCACGCACTGTTTCATTTCAATGGTGCGCACATCTCAACTTTAAAATTACTTGTTTTCTTCTACAGCTGAACTTTCAACAAGCAAGTGCACATTTGTGGAATTTTATGCACACATTTTAAATTTTAAATTTTGCAGCAGTGGAACATTCAACTGGTTGTTGTCACTACTTTTGTTCACTAAAGTTGATTACTATAATTATTTTTTTGTATTTTGAAGTGTTTGACGCTATTATTTTAGGATGTCAAGTAACATTGTTACTCCTCCTTATTTTCTAGCAGAACCTGGAGTTCCTAAAACCAAATGGAAACAATGGTTCAAAGGTTTTGGAAATTACATCAAAGCATTAGATGGTCAAAAGTTCAATCCAATTAGGAAATTAGCACTCCTTTATAATAGTTTAGGGGCTGAAGGTCAAAGCATCTTTGACCATTTACCTCCAGTTACACAAACTAATGAAACAGATTGGGACAGTTTTAAAAAGGCTGCTTTCAGACTTGCGAATTATTTCACTGATGAGACCAGTGTTGTTGTCGAAAGACACAAATTTTACACTAGACGTCAATTTGAATATGAAACTATTGACACCTTTTTAACAGAATTAAGAATACTAATTGCCACTTGTGAATTTGATGGTAATATTGATTCTTATTTAAGGGATCAATTAATTGTAAATTGTTTCAACAAAAACGTGCAAGAGAGGTTACTTTGTTGTAGGGATCCGTCTTTAAAAGAAACTCTTGAACTAGCCAGGGGTATAGAAAGGTCTGTCTCTTCTCAGAAAGAATTGAATAAGAATAAAATAGAGTCTCTTAGTGAAACAGTTAATGCTTTAAGTACAAAACCTAAGTTCTTTCCTAGCAAAAATAAGGACAATGTTAAAGATTCAAAAAAACCTAGTGCATGTTATAGGTGTGGATCACTTTCTCATTTAGCCAACGCAAGGAATTGTCCTGCCCTTGGTAAAACGTGTTTAAATTGTAAAAGACAGGGGCATTTCCCAAGGCAATGTAATAGAAATCCTGTAAAGCTAGTGCCATAGAGAATGTAGAGGAGTTTACAGAAAATAACATTTGTACTGTCAAAGGTTCCAAGAAAATTGTTTTGTATGTTGATTCGGATTTGGATGATGAGGGTCCTTTGTGTGATGTCACCATTGGTAATGTTACTTTACAGGTAACTGTTGATTCGGGTTCAACAGTTACATTTATTACTGATGTTCTATTTGATGAACATTGGAATTCTGGTCAATTACTTCAACCTGACATCCATACCATTTCTTTCGGTGGTCACAATTAAGCATGGGCGGAAAATCCGTTTCGCTCGCGAATTTTGCGGATTTTCGGTAAATTCGCAATCCGCGAGATTCGCGAATCTCCCGCAAAATCCGCAAATCCGCGAGCAGCGGATTTTATGGCTTGCTCGCACTGTTCGCGTGAGTTCGCGGCTTCCCAGTACAACTTCGCGCCCCGCGAATAAGCGCTAAATTGCAGAAATACGATCTTAGCAAAACTGAAACTACTTACCAGGTTCAAAAGTTCAGGCTCATCATTAGTAGACATTTCCTGTAGTGCTTCCTGAGGGGCCCCTCCAGAGTTCAGTTGCCTACTTGCAACTATTATGTGACCCTGCTCTGAACCTCAGAATAGTTACACATATGCCACAAAGGTCCTGAATTACAGCTAAGGGAGACAAGCAGGAGCCAGGCTGGAAGTTCAAATCCATTAATCAGCCCCTAATTCATTATTGTCAGTTGGGGCAGGGCAGGTGTTGTAACTAATTTTGCAACAATGAAAGCACTTAGCAAGTGCAAAAGATCACTAATCAGGAAGCACTAAGGAAGCAGGTGCCAGCTAAAAAAATATTCTGTGACACATTAATCAGCCCCAAAATAATTCAGGTCACTTGAGGCAGGGAAGGTGTGCTTTGCTTTGCCGAAAATAATGTACACTGGACAACCAGAGGGTGCGGTGATGAAACAGAGGGTGGCATGGGTGGGCCAGAGGGTGGCATGAGTAGTCAGAGAGTGGCAGTGGTGACAGAGAGTGGCAGTGATGAAGAAGAGTGTCCCAAACAGGCTGGACACGTAGAAACAACAAGTTCGCAAAACTTGCGACCCGACAGGTAAGTTCGCGTTTGCGAAATTGTACAAAACCCTCGCGAACTGGCAGAAACCCGCGCCAACACAAAAAAAAAATCCGCAAATTCGCGAGAATTCGCGGATTTCGCGGATTGCGAGTTCGCAAATCCGCAAAATTCGCGAACGCGAGATTCGCAAAATTCGCCCATGCTTAGTCACAATATGGATATGTTAGGTTTCTTTCATGACAGTATTAAATTTCAGGACAGATGTATTAAAACTAAGATATAGGTGGCCAAGAAAGGGTACAATATTTTAGGCTGGAAGGATCAAGGTAAATTTAAGATGGTTTTGAGACCTGGTACTTCTTGTCCTATATCTTTAGTTGATATCACTACCACTAATTTCTCCTTAGATCAACTACTCATTAAACATGATGCATTGCTTATGGACAAATTAAGTTTGGTGCACAATTTTGAACATCAAATTATCTTAAAGAAAGATGCTGTTCCGGTTCTTCATAAGGTGAGGAGCTTCCCACTTTCCATCAGGGCTCAATTTAAACGACATTTAGAACAATTATGTTTAGACAAAGTCATTGAGTCTATTAATTCTTCTGAGTGGGTTGCTCCGATCGTTATCGCTAAAAAAAAAGGACTAGGGACATCAGATTATGCATTGATTTAAGATCGTTAAATAAAAATATTCTAATTGATTGCTTTCCCTTACTGAAAATACAAGACTTGCTAGCTCAATTAGGAGAAGCTAAAATATGTTCTTGTCTTGATTTAGGTCCGCCTATCATCAGGTGGAACTCACTAAGGACTCCCGTTCTTTAACTGCTTTCAACACTCCTTTTGGTCCCCACAGATTTCTAAGAATGCCTTTTGGCCTGGCATCGGTCGCTTCTGTTTTTCAGAAGTTAATGTTTCAATTAGTTAAAAAAGAAAAATGCAAATTCATGGTGGATAACATTGATTATCTTGGTCATCACATTTCAGGTCTAGGCATTTCTCCAAAACAAGATCTCGTTAAAGCCATAGTTGATAGTCCTTTTCCCATAAATAAGGACCAATTGAGGTCTTTTCTTGGGTTATGTGAGTACTACTCAAGATTTGTAGATTGTTTTGCTTTACAAACTGAACCGTTACAGAAATTACTGAGGAAAGGTGAGCATTTTAATGTGGGATGAATCTTTAAACAAAGTTTTCATTGATTTGAAAAATCTTATTGTAAATGCTCCTGCTTTACATTCTTTTAGAGATGACATTCAGTCTATTGTTACTGTCAACGCCAGTGGTGTTGGACTTGGCGCTGTATTATCTTATTGGTTGATGGTGTGGAGCAGACTGTCGGGTTTGCGTCAAGATCTCTTTCCTCTTCTGAGCGACGGTATAGCACTATTGAAAGAGAAGCTTTAGCTTGTCTATGGGCCACTAAACATTTTGAAACTTTTCTTTGGGGCAGGAATTTTATGTTAGTTACTGACCAAAAACCGTTAGTTTTTCTTTTGTCAAAAAAGGATCACGACAATGTCAACCCTAGGTTAGTAAGATTACTTTCTAGGATGTTTGAGTACAATTTTTGTTTCTAAATATTCTGTTTTACTTGCTAATGGTAAATGGTGGAGTAAGAGAAATGTTGTTCTTGTTAATCAAAAAATCTCAAAGAACTGCAAAACCCTTTTGGATTTCAATGTTTCAGACTGCTTGGCATCCAATTTTCAATCTTCTTCTTCTTCATCCATTTGTGATGACCTAAAGTCTGCCGGTGGTGGAAATGCATCGTTTTCATCTTTGCCTTCCCTGGAGGGTACAACCTGTTTGGATGGGGATGTCTCTTCTGAGAGCTTAAATTGTCAATATGAAGTTGTTTTTTCTGGTGATGTGTTTTCTGTTCCCAGAAAGAGCAATCACAATACTCATGCTCCCACTTATCTTAAAGATTATATTCAATAATATTTTTTTTTATTTGTTTTTGGAAAGGGGGGAGGTGTGTCATATTCCATAGTTTCTGTGGTTTAGATTGTGGACAGTCTAGTCTGTCTCTTTGGTATTTAGATTGTTGATGGGGGTTCTGTGTTCTGGATTCGTGGCTTAGCAGTTACGCCAGACCTCTGTTCCAGGCTGTCTTACTTGGTAGATGCTGTGAAGGAAATTACAATAAAGAAGACTTCCTTCTGATTAATGGACTTCCTTCTTTATTCACAAACCGGATTTAACAATGTGCTTACGTTCTTGCCAGCCCCACGTGAAGATCCATGACTCTGAGCCTCTTCAACATACACATTTTCGAAAGCAGAAGAGGATGGCGGCTGCACTGAGTGAGTCCCTTATATTTCCAATAGATTCACTATGCTACTACATGAGCAAAAACAAGATGGACCACATGTCCCATTAAGCAACAGAAGTCTCATGAAACCTGCAAATGATGGCAGCTATATGGAATGCTTAGAGTGTAATTTCCTTGGGGCCTATAAGGTACTTGCTAAGAAATCGCGAAAACATAATTTTTGCAGCCAAGAACCCTAACAATCTATGATTCATGGAAGCCAACGAAAGACAGAATTGGAGTCAAAGAAGCATTCTAGCACAACACTCGTGTTAAAGAAAATAGACCTTCACTTGAACATTTGTTCAGTAATCATTCATTAAGGACTGTGAACTATATATTGCACTTTCTTTTTGCAGTGAGCCAATCATTAGGATTAGTAACTTGTATTTGTTTTCACAAGGAGTCATTCATAAGAAATACAAACTCTCATTTTGCAAACTTTTTCCACACAAAGTCATCTATTAAGGATTGCAAATTCTATATTTCACTTCTATTGTTCTATATCATTAGAAGACCTATGGTATTAAGGTATGGCTTCAGATGAGCATTTGATGTTAGTTATTGGGCGAGCTATATGATATGATTTGTTGGACTTCTTTTTACAGTTTACAAACCTGATACATTGAAAATAGTCTGAACCATGACTATTATCACATAACTATCACATAACTTTGAAGGTAGGGTGTAAATAACGCATTATATATATGACTACTATTTGCACATATTATATACATTCTAATTGTTTTCACCTCTACGAAAACATTGACAACAATAGACAGCTGGTTATACAGATTGTCAAAAAGTATAGCATACACAGCATTAGAAGTTCCATGATCAGTATAATAGCAATACTAAAAGTCTTCCCATGTCTTTAGATATGAAGACTCTTGCAGTGCAGATCAACCCAGCTGTGCAGTAAACAGGTGTGACAATATCCAGCGATTTTGTTTCTCTCTCTTTACTTAAGTCTACTTGTAACCTACATATTGTGAGTATATGGTTGGCAGGAATTTCGGAAACGTGTGAAAGCACATATTGCTCCTGTTGGATCTGGACTGCAAGATTAGTAAATCTTGACACTTCCCAGCAGCACAAATATTAATTGGGAAGCCTCCAGTTGGTCTGTAGTTCACTCTGGTGTAGTACCTTATCTGCTTGCTAGCAAACTGAATCCCCAGAGGCACGTTCCTCAGCAGGCTGGTGACCCAAAACCCTATGGTTCTGAAGGTAAATCATAAAACTACACCCACAGTTCTTGGAGCAAGTCCTAGCAGAAAGAATTCATAGTAGAGGAATAGCTTTTGCAGGTTTCCCAGCAGCAGGAAAAGGAGGGTGGTCTTCTCAGCAGTAGGCCAGAAAATCCATCTCTCTTCTTATACGTGTTTCTTAAACAGCCCAATGGAAGCATAGATTCTTAGACGAAAAGAATAGCATGTCGTTCAAGCTACTCCTAAATGAATTGCTGAATAGTTCCAACAGTTCCTATTTGCACTCACCAACACTATGTCGTACTTCCTACTCATGGAATGAGTCCCATGGCAGTAAAATTCAATATTGCTCTCCAACATCTCCATGAAGTGATTCTGTTCTTCCAGCTTTCTACAAAGGCATTCCATTACCTATTGGAATGACCCCCTAACAATATATTCAGCAGAGAAGGGGGATAGATAATCTCTTACTCCTTGTAAATAGACAAAGGTTATATCGGGGTCAGTTACATTTATCTGGCAGAACCAGAAAGCCAAGACTATTTCTTCCATCAATTTTCTCAAAGAGTCCTTTGAAATGGAGCAGATGGTCATTTAAATGTATTAATTCGTTTTGATTTCCAGTCCATAATGTGTAATTATCTTATTAATTCACAGATTATTATGTGGCTGACTGAGACATATGTCCTGTTATGGTGTGCTTTCTTTGGAGTGTCTCTCACTCAGTTCATTCTCACAATGAGATCAGCAACAGTTTAGACACTTTACCTTATCAGAAAGTGGTACCTCATCAATTTCCCATTGTTTTCACTAATACAATCTGCATTCTGTCATGATTTTTCTGAGCATCAAATAGCAAATAAGTGAAGTACAGTGACAAGGTTGGATACACAGATAATTGCAATCCAGGATCAACAGTAAGACAGGCAGCCAAGACTTGAGCTGCACGATCACATAATTCTACATTTTGAATTTACACACCACCTTCCAATTACTATGTTGTGCACCCACGTACACAGTGATACTGATAACTGATTTTAACTTAATACACCACCTTCAAATTACTATAAGTCACTATCTCAATGTACCGGTTATACCCTTTGCCTATGACTTCATTTATACCATGTCAAATCAAAATCATAGCTTTCATAATAACACTTATGACATCTCAATTGAGTTGCTTTTTCAAAACTCATGGAAGAGTCGCAAGTTATAGTTAACGTAGTATAGCGAGTGATGTGAGAACACTATGTAAGGAGGTGTGAGACGTAGTAATTCTCCACCACACTTTCTGAAGAAGCTGATTAAGAGCACCAGAAGCAACTCACTGCCATTCGAGGGGGCCCTTTCACCTAGGATAACAAGTCATACAGAGCAATTGTCTAATACTACACAGAGCAAATCAGTAATGTGAGACTCTCTTCCACTAAACATTATTTTTCACATTTACTTTTTTCTTTGTGGAGCAATTAGTACTTGCAGGAAAGCCACTGCTAACTAGGTAGATTAGCAAAAAGAACAGATGATGGACGGCATTCTGAATCAATCGAACATTCCCCCCCAGTCACAGATCTGGATTAAATCCATAATTGTTTTCCAAGCCACGCCATTGCAGTTTAGACACAGCCATATACAAATCAGTTTTGACCCTGTACCCCTTGGGAACAGTTCAGCACAAACTGCCATGCCAGATCCTCCCTTGGCCAGAAACAAGTATCCTAGGACTGGTTTTGGGGTTTCACCCCTCATCAACCAGGATAGCTTGAAACCGGTGACGTAGCGAGCAAGGGACCCACATCTGGGCATACCCTTCCCACTCATGTTGACAATTGCAAAAAGAACAGATGATTGACGGAATGGTGAATCAATCGAACATTTATCCCAAATCACCGATCTGGATTAAATCCATTGGTTTTATGCACGCGACGCCATTACAGTTTAGGCACATCCATATGCAAATCAGTCTTGACCCTGTTTCCCTTGGGAACAGTCCAGCCGAAACTGCCATGCCAGGTCCTCCCTGGCCCAGAAACAAGCATCCTAGCACCAGTTTCGGGGTTTATCCCCTCATCAACCCGGATAGCTTGAATATGGTGACCTAGCGAGCACGGGACCCACATCTGGACATACCCTTCCCACTTAGAGTGACAATTGCAAAAAGAACAGATGGCTTGTTCAACTAGGTAGATTAGGGCACTGGTAATTTGTCCTGACTCCCTATGAGCAGATTAACGCAAAAACATGTGGATCCAGGGATTTATTGACGTCCTTATTGGTTTCACGCTTGTTTTTTATTTTGGCATGTGTTTTCAGCATAATTAAAGAATTTATTTTTGATGACTCATAGCCAATTTTAACTTCACTTATCTCAATCTATCATTGAAAATTACTCAATTTTTTCTTTCTGTACAAACTCAACTTAAACTATACAAACTGTAGAAATTCAAAACTTATAGTTGCAACTTAAATTTCTAATTTACGCACCACCTTCAATTTACTATCTTAGGTCCTAACTGTATCTTAGCTCTACCCTTTGTGCTTTCGAATTTAATTGAAATTGTGTTGTTTTTTTCTTAAGTACAAATGTGTTTTAAATCACAGTGTTGAGTGTAATTCAGTTGAGTGGTGTAGAGTGGAGTGTCATAGAGTATAGTGGAGGACAATGTCATAGAGTGTAGTGTCATAGATTGTAGTGTTGCACTCTGCAATAGAGCGGAGTGGCATAGTGTACAGTGGAGTAAAGTTGTATGCAGTGGAGAGGCTTGGTGTGTCATGCAGCATAGTGGAGTATCGTAGAGTGGAGTGGTGTGATGTATTGTTGAATGTTGTATGTTGTATTGTTGAGTGTCGTTGAATGCAGTGTCATGGTGTTGAGTGTCGTTGTTTGTCGTCGTATAGAGTGCCGTACAGTAGCTTAGAGTGAAACTGAGTGCGATACAATGCAGTTGAGTTCAGGGGAGTACAGTGTTGTATTGTTCAGTGTTGTAAAGTGGAGTGTCGTACAGTAAAGTGGTAGAGAGTCTCGTACACTGTAGTGTCGTATAGTGGAGTGTCGTAAAGTAGACTGTGGTACAGTGTTGTACAGTGGAGGACAGCATCCTACAGTGGAGTGCTGTGTCATATAGTGGAGTGGCGTGTCATAGAGAGGAGAGAAGTGGTTTGTCCTATGGTGTCAAATAGTGTATTATAGTGGCACAGAGTGGATTGGCATAGAGTAACGTGTAATAGAGTGGCATACAGTGTAGTAGAGTTTGGTAGAGTGTGGTATAGTGGAGAGTCATAGAGTGTTGTAAAGTCGAGTGGCATACAGTGTCATTTAGTGGAGGGGCGTAGAGTGGAGTAGAGTGAATTTGTGTGTTATTGAGTAAAGTGCAGTAAATTGTAGTGGAGTGTTATAGAGGGAGGTGCTTAGAGTGTCGTAGAGTGGAGTAGACATTGGTAATGGGGATGGGCATAGTGTGTCATAGAGGGTCGTAGAGCAGGGTAGACGAGTGGAATAGACTGGAGTGGCATAAAGTGCAGTGTAATGTAGTGTTGCATAGTAGAATGTCATATCGTACAAAATCATGTTATAGAGTCCCATGCCACAGGGCGTTGTTGTGTAGAGAGGAGTAGTGTACAGTGCAGAAGCGTAGAGCGGAATAGATTAGACTGGAGAAGCATACAGTGGAGTGGCATAGACCGAGTGGCATATACTTGAGTGGGTTAGAGTGGAATGGAATACAGGGGAGTGGCATAGAGTGAGTAGCATATAGTGGAATAGTATAGAGTGGAATGGAGTAGCATACAGTTGAATAGCACAGAGTGGAGTGGCGTAGAGTGGAGAGGCATAGAGTGGAATAGCATTGAGTGGAGTGCCATACAGTGGAGTGTATTAGACTGAAGGGCCTTGCAGTGGATAGGGGTAAAGTGGAATAGCATAGAGAGATCGGCATAGAGTAGAGTTTCATACAGTGGAATAGTGTAGGGTAGATGGTATACAGTGAAATAGCGTAGAGTGAAGTGGCATACAGTGGAGTGGCATAGAGTGGTGCAGTGCAGTTGTATACAGTGGAATAGCGCAGAGTGGCGTAGACTGGATTGGCATACAGTGAAATAGCATAGTGGAATTCTGTATAGTGGAATGGCGTAGAGTAGAATAGCGTAGAGTTATGGATAGAGTGGAGTGGTGTACAGTGGAGTGACGTAGACTGGAGTAGCATACAGTGGAGTGGCAGAGAGTGGAATGGCATAGAGTGGAGTGGTGTACAGTAGAATAGCGTTAGTGGAGTGGTGTAGAGTGCAGTGCTGTAGAGTGGAGTGATGTACACTGGAGTGGCATACAGTGGAATACCATAGAGTGGAGTGTACAGTGGAGAAGGGCAGAGTATAGTGGGGTAGACTGTGTGGTGGTGAACAGTGCAATAGCGTACAGTGAAGTGGCGTACAGTGGAGAGGCATAGAGTGGAGTGGTGAATAGTGGAATAGCATACAGTGGAGTGATGTAGAGTGAAGTGCAATAGAACAGTGTGGCATACATTGGAGCAGCACACAGTGGAGTGGTGTAGAGTGGAATAACAGTGTATAGTTGCATACAGTGGATTGAAGTGCCATTTAGTGGAATAGTGTCGAGTGAAGTTTCGTGCAGTGGAATAGGAAGAATGTTTATCACAGGTTTGAGTAGGGTACATTGGTGTGGTATACAGTGTAACAGCTTACAATTGAGTGTCATAGAGTGTAGTGATGTATAGTCAAGTGACGTGGAGTGGGTTACAGTGGAATTGCGTACAGTGGAGTAGCATACATTAGAGTGACGTGGAGAGGAGTGGCATAGAGTGGAATAATGCAAAGTGTAGTGTCTTATAGTGCAGTTGTGTACAGTGGAATAGAGTAGAGATGAGTGACATTGGGTGGAGGGGCGTACAGTGGAGTGGTGTAGACTGGAGTGTCATAGAATGGAGTGGCATAGAGGGTAATAGTGTACAGTGGAGTAACATAGAGTGGGGAAGAGTGGAGTGGCATACGGTGTATTAGCCTTGCCATATAGTGGAGTTGTGTAGAGTGTAATTACACATAGTGAAGTGCAGTCCTTGAAACAGACGTAGCGTGAAAGTGGGTGAATGTATATAATGTGACAGGAATATATATTCTGAGGTGTAAATGTTAATTTGTGGTAGTAGGTTTCAATTGTGCAAGTGTTATAAAAGTCATGAGTTTTAAAACACCTACTTTTATCTTGCCGCAGGGTATTGTGGTAACTTTGCAGTATACCACAGTACCTGCTAATGATAAAGCAGTATCTGAGTGGCTAATGGCTGTTTAGACAAAAAGTAAAAGGCGGCGATGTAGTTTTCAGCACACTTTCACTGAGCTCTGGGTTATGACCTTAGATATAGGTGAGTGTAGGTTTTATTGTTGCTCCTTAACCTATTACCACACTATCAAGTGTTAATAGACAGGGAAATCTATTTAGAATTTTCTATATATTTTTACAGCACTTCGGAGAACTGAAAAACAAATTACAAAAAAAGTTAAGTAGTGCAGCAATTTATAGATATTTCTGCGGTAGTCTGTAGACTTTTTGTAAATAATTTTTTTACATTTTTGTTTCTTTTAAGTACTGAGGTACTTCCTACGAAGTAATTTAGTACTCCATACATTTTTAAAACAATAAATAGAAACTCATAAATCATTTTTCCTACTGATTACCACTTTAATTAAGTAGTAATCGGTAGGGAAAATGATAAAACCTAAAACGTACCTATATCTACGGCCTTAACCTAGAACACAGGGAATGTGGCCTTATAACAACATGGCTGCCTTTTGTAAAGGCAGACATTATCCAACTACATAATGCCTTGTCATCACTATGTACCACAGTAATAATTCCCAAAAAACCACTGCATTTTGCGAAACTACTGCAACAACTGTTATCACCAAGTTTCAATGCCTCATAACACAAACAATTGTTACCCTACTTACTTGTAATACCAAAAAGGATTGTCTGCAAACCTAATCTAAAATTCCTGCCAAATTTCATGGAACTCCAACAGGGTATTTCGCAGCTACGTGAGGGTACAAAATCTGTTGAAAAATGCTTTGAAGCCAAATCGTGTTTTAGGATCCCCCTTTTTTCTTTGCGCCCCCTTGACCAACCACAACAAAACTTTCCATCCTCTCCCAATTTAGAAAAAGTAATAGATCTGGAAGGAAGGTTTTGTGGCAATTTGTCAACTTTGTGAAGTATATATATATATCACACACTGACGAAGGCAGAACGCCGAAACGCGTCTGTGTGCACCCCCTCGCTGAATAAAATCTAGCGTGTTGAAACCCTCCACCCTCGAGTGCTGTTGTATTCTTCTGCGAGTTTGGAAGGATTTGGAGCGTTATATATATCTATATATATATATATATATATATATATATATATATATATATATATATTGGTAACGGTTCTAATGGTAATTTTAGGGTTTAGGGGTGGGCAGTGGCAAAGGGCGGTAAGGTTAATATTTTATAACATTTTATATATATATATATATATATATATCCATACTAATAATATAAAGAGAGAGCCCAAACCTTTGAGGCGGGTAATCTCAGGAACCACAGCACCAATCACAACACCCAATACAGCGTTGGAAAGGGCAGTTGCAGCAGAAGGACATAGGCTATACAGACGCCCACCATATACATTTAAAAGGTAAAAGAACCGTGCCAGCAAAGTAGTCCCTTGTGGGCGTGTCTGCGTTGTGCTGTGGGCGTGTGCTTGGGGCATGTGCTGGGGGCGTGACAAACACTGGGGGCATGTGGTAAGTTCCACCCTTCATGCCATGTCTCATATTGTGTGCTAATCCCACCCTGCTCCCTTTAAATACCCCTGCACCCCATGATCATAACCCACCCTTACACCTTAAAATACCCCAACACCCTTAAACACTAACCCATCTTAACCCTATAAATATACCCTGTACCCCAAAACCCAAACCTATCCCTAAACCCTAAAAATACCCCTATACCCCAAAACCCAAACCTAGCCCTGAACCCTGTAAATACCCCTGTACTTCAAAACCCAAACCTACCCCTGAACCCTAAAAATACCCCTGTACCCCAAAACCCAACCCCCCTGTGCCCTGAACCCTAAAAATACCACTGTACCCCAAAACCCAAACCTACCGCTGAACCCTAAAATACCCCTGTACCCCAAAACACAAACCTAGCCCTGAACCCTTAAAATACCCCCGTACCCCAAAACCCAAACCTACCCCTGAACCCTAAAAATACCCCTGTACCCCAAAACCCAAACCTAGCCCTGAACCCTAAAAATACCCCTGTACCCTAAAACCCAAACCTACCCCTGAACCCTAAAATACCTCTGTATCCCAAAACCCAAACCTAGCCCTGAACCCTAAAAATACCCCTGTACCCCAAAACCCAAACCTACCCCTGAACCCTAAAAATACTCCTGTACCCCAAAACCCAAACCTACCCCTGAACCCTAAAAATACCCCTATACCCCAAAACCCAAACCTACAGCTGAACCCTAAAATACCCCTGTACCCCAAAACACAAACCTAGCCCTGAACCCTAAAAATACCCCTGTACCCCAAAACCCAAACCTAGCCCTGAACCCTAAAAATACCCCTGTACCCCAAAACCAAACCTAGCCCTGAACCCTAAAATTACCCCTGTACCCCAAAACCTACCCCTGAACTCTAAAATACCTCTGTACCCCAAAACCCAAACCTAGCCCTGAACCCTAAAAATACCCCTGTACCCCAAAACCCAAACCTAGCCCTGAACCCTTAAAATACCCCTGTACCCCAAAACCCAAACCTACCCCTGAACCCTAAAAATACCCCTATACCCCAAAACCCAAAACTATATCTGAACCCTTAAAATACCTCTGTACCCCAAATCCCAAACCTAGCCCTGAACCCTAAAAATACCCCTGTACCCCAAAACCCAAACCTAGCCCTGAACCCTTAAAATACCTCTGTACCCCAAAACCCAAACCTACCCCTGAACCCTAAAAATACCCCTATACCCCAAAACCCAAACCTAGCCCTGAACCCTAAATATACCCCTGTACCCCAAAACCCATACCTATCCCTAAACCCTAAAACTACCCCTGTACCCCATAACCCAAAACTATATCTGAACCCTTAAAATACCCAAACACCCCAAAACATATACCTCAGTACCCCAAAACATATACCCCTATACCCATACTTACCTTATCCAAACATTAAAAAAAACATGCTTTTACCATTCATGCATTTACAACGAATTTCGTTGTAAATGTATGCGTAGTAAAAGCATATAAAATGTAATGCCATGCGTTATAATGGCATTGCGGAGTCATGGTACTTTCGTAATGAAAGTATGCGGAGTGATGGTATGCGGAAAGAAAGTTGCGGAATAATCGGTGTTTACCCTCCCCCGGTAAGTACATTGGTGGCACGGCAGCCCACATCTCCAGCAACATACTCATATTTTTTCACCACCCATTTGAAAAATGCACAGGTTATCTCTCATTGATGGCCAGCACCAACATACACTTTTAGACACACCTCCCGCCACAAGTTCTAGAATTGCGAACTTTAGAGCTGGGGAGCTACGTTCGAATCTTGGCATCAGCTCAACATCCTGTGATTCCAGGCAAATCGCTTTGTCTCCCCGTGCCTACCACAAATGAATGTTTTCTTCTGTAATGTAAATTGTGCTTATGCCATGTTGACGAGTTTGCGCTATATAATATTGCAAGGAAAAATAAAGGAGGGAAACTCGAGTTCACACACTACTGAACGCGCACTCTTAAGTGCATCAGCAGTGCACTGTGAATCGTTTCACAGGCCTGTCACAGATAAGAAATGCTATCCAAACGAAATCCTACAAAACAATATACTACTGGCCGGCAGCAATTCATACCCGGACAACGTCGGAACGGGCTGCTATTAACAATGAAATCATAAACCAAGGACTTATAAAAATTGAAGACTCACTGTATCTATTAAGCGAGAAGTCCTTACAAGATTTCAGCCTGCCGCCAGCGGTCCGAACTAACCTAACTGGATACCACAATATCGCTACCGCACACAATATTCCAGAGCTAAATAACTACCTTGCTCAACACTTGCCTAACTTAGTTCCCAATCAACAACTCGCCTACAACACCATAGTTGATAGTGTTGAAAAGAAGCAAGGCAAACTATTGTTAATAGACGCCCCCGGTGGTACAGGGAAGACTTACCTAATCAACCTCATACTTGCCAAAGTTCGATCTTCTGGGAATTTGGCTCTAGCTGTTGCTTCATCTGGAATAGCTGCCGCTTTGCTAACAGCTGGGAAAACAGCACATTCTACCTTTGAACTGCCTCTAACAGTTTCCCTTGAAAAGGATTCAATATGCTCTATTCGGAAAAACGGACCTTTGGGGACACTGCTTCAAAATGTGTCTCTTATCATGTGGGACGAATGTACAATGACACACCGCTCTCATATTGAGGCGGTTGACAGAACTCTCAAAGACATTAGAAATTCATACAACATAATTGGAGGTGTTACTTTTGTGTTTGCTGGTTACTTCCAACAAACTCTTCCTGTGGTGCCTACAGGAACGCGGGCTAATATACTAAAAGCATGCTTAAAAGCATCACACCTATGGAACTCTGTACAATCTATTACCTTGCGCACTAACATGAGGACACATTTAGGAGGTGGAGACACACAATTTGCAGATCTTCTAATAGAAGTGGCCAACGGAGACATACCTGACACAAATGGCTTTACCAACATACAAAACTTAGGTAAGCGTCTCTGTACACTACATGAATTCATACAACATGTTTACCCAGACATCAAGCATCTTCTCAGCAAAGATTACACATGGATTTGCGAAAGGTCTATAGTTGCCGCCCGAAACTCTGCAGTGCATCATATTAATGAACACATACTACAACTATTCCCAGGTGAAACCACAATATATAATTCCATTGATACAGTATTAGATACACAAGACGCTGTGCATTATCCCCAAGAATTCCTCCACTCACTTAACCAGGGCTTCCCCCTCATACACTCCAAATGAAAGTAGGTGTTCCTATCATGTTATTACAAAACCTACATCCACCAAATCTCTGCAATGGGACGCGCCTACTGATCTACCATTTCAATTCAAACACTTGCAATTCCCTATTAACATTGCTTTTGCATCCACCATTAACAAATCACAAGGTCAGACATACAAAGTCATTGGGATAGACTTACGAGAGGACTGCTTCACTCATGGACAGTTATATGTCGTGCTATCGAGGTCGGGGAATTCCGACAACCAATTTATTCTACTTCATGATTTTCATGAAACACGAAATGTGGTGTACCATGAAGTTTTGAAGTAAATGTTATTTTCAATACTAAAACCATTGCTGCCTAGCCATTTTTTACCCGGACAACGTCGGGACGGGCCGCTAGTATATATATATATATATATATATATATATATATATATATATATATATATATATATATATATATATATATATAGATATATATATATATGTGTGTGTGTGTGTGTGTGTGTTTTGCTTACCTCAAATATACTTTCCATGCATAGTAAAGGCTGAGCTCTAAAGGCATGAGTGGTAAAGGCACTGTAATGTCATAATACCTATCTGAACAATTAGAAGGTTAACTTTATGGTTGCCCATTGTCCATTATGGTCACAATTGGTAAATTTGGGTGAAACGCTGTGACAAGAAAAAACAATGTGCTGAAAAGAGTGTGAATCAAACTAAGGATTCCAAATCATAGCATGGATACAGAATATATTATCACACGCATTCTTTACTTTTCACGGAAAATCAGTAATGACAAATCTAATTTATTCTACTTCATGATTTTCATGAAACACGAAATGTGGTGTACCATGAAGTTTTGAAGTAAATGTTATTTTCAATACTAAAACCATTGCTGCCTAGCCATTTTTTACCCGGACAACGTCGGGACGGGGCGCTAGTATATATATATATATATATATATATATATATATATATATATATATATATATATATATAGATATATATATATATCTATATATATATATATATATATATATATATATATATATATATATATATATATGTGTGTGTGTGTGTGTGTGTGTGTGTTTTGCTTACCTCAAATATACTTTCCATGCATAGTAAAGGCTGAGCTCTAAAGGCATGAGTGGTAAAGGCACTGTAATGTCATAATACCTATCTGAACAATTAGAAGGTTAACTTTATGGTTGCCCATTGTCCATTATGGTCACAATTGGTAAATTTGGGTGAAACGCTGTGACAAGAAAAAACAATGTGCTGAAAAGAGTGTGAATCAAACTAAGGATTCCAAATCATAGCATGGATACAGAATATATTATCACACGCATTCTTTACTTTTCACGGAAAATCAGTAATGACAAATCTATTATATGTTCTATAGTTCAAATTCTTGTGCTGGTGAACTTTTGTCATAATATTGTTCCATCTTGAAGGCATAAACAGCAAAGGTTTATGTTCTATTCTTTTAACCTGTTTAGACCTTCTTAATTGGGTTACAATAGTGTGTACATTTGCATTCTTGTTTACAGAGGATTTCCTGTGTCAATTACTTGCAATATGTATATCAACTTGTTATGACTGGCCTGCATGGAATGATCAATTAAGGTGCCCTAGCGACCTTGCATCTTTTTCTGCTCCTGTGTTCACTAATCCTCATTTTAATTCATTGTGATATTTGGCATGTATAAATTAACCCACAATGGCTTTTAACGCTTTCAATGTTTTAGATGAAATTCCAGTTGGAAAACAATTTGAACTTGTGATTTATATTTCTGTGCAAGTAGTGAAGTTACAGGCGACACATTTGCCACATTTCTGATGACCTACAATTGCTGGGAACCCCCAGAAATTGATAAATGTGGGCTGAGTTTTGTGAAACGTACAGTCAAGTCAGGTCAAATCCACTTTAATCGATTAATTAAAATCATAAAAGGTACACAATGAAATCACACAATTCATAAGATATATTTAGAGTGTTAGAGGATTTAAAAAATTACAAAAGTAATAAAAATCCATAAAAGACAGTTAAAAAGGCAGGAGTTCATCATTCAGTCATATTTGGACATCTTAATTTTTTCAACCGGACAGCTGCTACAAAATAACTTGCAATATTAAAGATGTTCCAGGGGTTATCCAACAGTTGTAATAAAATAAAGCAGGCTTAGCCTGTAAAAACCCCTTCCTCCTTAATAGCGGTGTTATAACGAACGGGCACACACAGCGTGTTCCTTGATATTATGGCTACATTTAAGTGTAAGGTCCACAGCCCTCTGGACTTGCCGGTGCTTCCTGAGGACCGTGGAAATGTTATTAAAATGTGGGCATAATATGGTCCCACAAGAGATTATTTCAGCATTTTTCTTTGCACTTGAGTAGTTCTTGGATCAACCGTGCCTGGCAGTTCGAAATGGGCTGTTCCTACAAGGAGCAGTGTCAGTGTTGATTTGCATCTGTCCAGAGTGGCACAATGGGCAAAACATGATTGTTTTGGAATGCTACAAAGAATGATTTGCAGTGGCTTAGACTATTTGCAAGCATTTCTCCCATCACTTTATATGGGTTTGATGTAACATCCTAACTAGCCATGGGTGTGCCAAAGATGTGGGTCCCTTACTCACTGTGCTACAGGATGCAAACTATACTTCAGTGATGATGCCTAACAAGAGTGAAACTAATCTAGGGTTGCTAGGGTTTCTTTCTAAAGGGATGCTTACCTGGCAGTTTGATATGAACTGTTCCCAGGAGGAGCACTGTCAGTACTGACTTGCATGTAAGTATACAATGGACAAAAACCATTGGGTTGAAGACTACCTAAAATGATTGCCAGTTGTATAGACTATACACATGCATTCCTCCAATCACTTTTTGTGTGTGAGACCTTCGTTAGTATCAGTCCAAATCAGCAAGCTATTGTTCATGTATCAGTTCTAAAAATGGATATGGTCTCTGTTCAGGCTGTTTTCACTGCAGACAAATTTGGTATCCATATCATCAACAGTCATATTCACAAAATTAGGAGTAAAAACAGCTATAATAGATGTAACTTTGAGACAAAATAGTAAAGGCCATTGAAAGAGATTTAGTACATGGTAAGGTTGATTTGTTCCACTCTGGCCCAAACTGCTGGGCTCACTCCTTCAATCAACTGCTATTACTCTGGTGTACACTACAGTGGGTGCCATGACATGGTAGCAGCACTACCGGCCCAGATAGACGTTGCTTGGGTCGATTATGTAAGTACCAGATGGATGGTAGGGGGTTAGGTTCTGGCAACAGGCACAAAGGGTAAGTCTCAGACTGAGGTGAAAACCATCCTCTTCTATGTAGAATACAGGTCCTGCACCAGAATAATTGATCTTGTTATCACTAAAGTAACATAAGGGGCCTCATCTCGGAGTCACGCTACTCTCAACTTTCTCACTCTAATACTCACAACATTCTGTCAATAGTTCAGATTACCAGATGCCTCGATTTTTCAGATCTGGCCTTCATCTAACAACCCTGTACATTATGGGAGAAGCATTCCTGGTCCACTTCAATTGCAAAATTGTTCTACATTTTGAAACCGCAGTGGTCTGTACTAATAAAATCTGCACTGCAATTTGATGGCCTTAATTATATTGAGCCAGTGGGTACCCTTTGCCTAGTGCATTGTGTGTACCATGCAAGTCACCAGGCTGAACAGCATTTCTCATTGTTTACCACTGTACAGACTGATCCTTGCAGGCTGACATTTTACTCTGTACAGGTGGACACTGTGCTCTCCAGAAGCTTTCATTATGCATACGATTCCCCTCGAGCATCATATGAATGCCCCTTTGTAGGATATAGTACTACTACATGAAGCCTTTGGAGTGCTTCTTACATCATTTCACTATGCATTGTGTATGCTCCCTGTTCTCTGTGATTTTTTTGCATTCTGTTGTCGGATTACTAGTCAAAAATATTCTAATATTGTTATACTTCTCAGTGTCTATCACTATACATTGTACATTTGTTGGGGCAGAAAAGTCACTTGCATGGTGATGGAGGTGCATCCCTGCCCTGAGTGCCCCAACTGTAATGATGTCTCGATCCCTGATGCTGATTTTTGTTCTCAAGGATAAACAAGGATCGTGTGTGTGTGCCACCACATAGGCCTATTTCGCAGATTGCAATCTTTATGGACTAGGAGGTGGGCTGAAAGCTCTACCGTCATAGTGGTGGAAGGCTCCTGGCTTTGTCAGGAATCCAGCAGGACAAGTGTAGTGTTGGCAGCATACCATGTAGTGTTCAGTAGGACTGAACAGGCCTTTTTACCTTTGTCAACGGAGTGCAGCCTACAGGCCCACTTATTTAGAGTTCTTCTGCTGATTGCTTAACTCACCATTGGCCTACATTAGTTTGGTTGTAGAGCATGTTGATTATACATAGACCCAGTGTATGAGTGCCTGTGAGTGGCGCAATGGAGAGATGGTGCATGCCTGTGCAGTGCTCATATGGTATATGCATTTGCTGGGTGTATGTGTGCATGAATGGTACAATAGATAAAATACGTAGTGCTGTGCAGAGCATGTATGTTAGATGGATGTGCTGGAGGTATGTATGCCTGTGAATGATACAATACATGGAAGTGATGCAGCGGTAAGAGGCTTTACCAAATTTTTACCACTAGAAACCAAATTCAATCCGGTCGAGATAAATGACGTGACGTATAAAATATTTGCTTATGCAGATAATGTCGCAATCGTCACAGCGGACATTAGTAAAGCTTTTCCAGAGATAATTAAAGCAGCTGATGTTTTTGGGTGGGTTTCCGGCTACAAATTAAACGTTGCAAAAACTCAGTTGATTCACTCTGTGGCCGGTCGCCCAGTGGATATAAATTTTGAACCCGTAGTAACTTATCTAGGGATCAAAATATCTCCAAGTGTTGAGGATATTATCCCCCTGAACTTGGACTCAATTATTGCCTGTTCCAATAAGATGCTGGATTGGATTAATAATCTACATTTATCCCCTTATGGACGTAGTAACGTTTTGAAAATGCTAATTTTTCCAAAATTTCTGTATATATTTCAGACTATTCCTTTACTTATTTCTTCTACGGTTTTTTTCCCGTATTGAGAGAATGTGTGCGCGTTTCTTATGGAGCTACCATCGCTCCAGGAGAGCTCTGAAGTGGTGTATGCTGCCTAGACCTAAAGGAGGCTGGGGAGTGCCTAACTTTCGAATATATCATTGGGTTGCTATATTACAACATATGGGGGTTCTACTGTCTCAGGAAGACCTACCGGAAGATTTTGCCGCCCCCTGTATTTACGAGATGTTATTAGGGGCTGAGGCAAGGCAATGTTTCAATCAAGTAATAGAATCTAGCTATTATAAAAAAAACACATTTAAGATAGTGATCTCAGCTTTTGAAATTTGGAGGAAAGTAAAGAAGAAGTTGGGTATCGGGGCTAACCTGAATCCAGAAACCCCATTACATAACTGCCTGATTCTTCTAGAAATATTCAGAGATCAGGTTATGAACAGATGGCATAGTGTCGGGATTTGCAAACTTGGCCATTTCTTTCAGAGGAATCAGTTTGTTTCTGTTGAGTTTTTGCAGAGGAAATATAATTTGGGTCGAAATGATTTTTTCAAATATCTTCAATTACGTAGTTTATTTGATCAATAAATAACACAAAAACAAATTCTTTTAGATAAGATAGAGATTGTAGAAGCTATTAGATCAAGAGCAAGAATGGGACCTTTATATCAGATAGTTATGGATAAGGCGGAGGACGATTGTCTGGTCTGGGAGACGAAATGGCAAAATAGATTTGGGGGGGATCGAATTAATCTTAAAAAGGTAATTGATGTAGCCATGAATGTCTTATTTAATGGTCCTCTGAAAAGCCAACACTACATGTCAATTTATGATTTATATTACACACGTAAGAAAATAGCGAACTGGAAATCTAGTCGGGGGAACAGTTGCAGTCGATGCGGACTGCACGCCGCAGACGCACTCCATATATTTTTTTATTGTCCTAATTGATTCAGTTTGTGGAAGGTGTGGAGCTATTTCTTCAGGTTTTAGGTATCCCGCAATCGCTATCTGCTGAGTTGGTGTTTCTGGGACGGCTAGAAGGGGTGGCAAACCTCCGACCTGCAATGGAGGAAGGATTTCTATTCATATGCATGTCTATTTTTCGTTGGTGTATTACATCTCAATGGCTTGACCCGGAGCCACCTACTTTCATCAATTGGCAATCCAAATTATTGTCTATATATTACCTGGAGGTGGCGGCCTATAAAACCAAGGGCATGAGGAGGAAGACTCAGGGGTTGCAATTATGGTCTCCTATTCTTAATTGGTTACGAATTTAAGACACAATTGTAAAATGTTATAACGTCTAAGCCTTATCCAGATGGCTTTTAATATTTGCTGCTGTTATTTTGGTCTTTTATTTAGTAATACTGTGTTTTACCTGTATGCTGATATAAAATTCAATAAATTAAATATAAAAAAAAAAGAAACCAAATTCAACACGTACCAGTCCCGTCCGCTCCGTAATTTTAAAACACAATACCTAAACAGGTCACCAATATTCACATTATTATTTGGTCCTCTCTCTCTTTCTGATTGACCTTTTAAAGTAGTCAGGGATTAGATAGATGGAATCCTAACCATATGAGGACCTAAACAAGAAATAATTCTAACACTATTACCAAAACGAAATTAATAATGTCAAACTCTGGTTACTTATCAACTTGCTTTTATCTAAATTAAAAAAATTGTGAATGCTCATCAAGTACAATGCAGCTTGAATTATAGATCATCAGTCAAGAGAAACATCAACGAGCCATGAGTGGGTAGATAGGTGAAGAGATAAAAGAGCATTTTGCAAATAAAATCAATATAAATTCAAAATATTCATACAAACCTAAGAATAACTATAGCATGAAATGCTAATAGTCAGAAAGCCACTCTCCGGCCGGAAGAGTAAGCTGGGGTACCCTCATGAAGGTATGAGGAGCAAAGTTAAAGAGTCAGGATCAGTAAAATAACAGCCAGCCAGCTAAGTAAGGAACCAGCAACACAGCCCTGCCTCTCACAAAGTCAAAGTCTACGCCCTGCCTTAAAATTCTAACACTAGTAATATTACCCTTATTCACTAAAGATACACCCCTCCAATGGATCAAAATACCAAAATCCACAATTCCGATTGGACTAGGCCAAGGGGTGTCTGATCACTCCACTTTCCAGTGCACCTGACTCTCAACAGTTCCTTTATCTTTAGGAAACCATCACCATAGTCCTTCAGCAGTAGAAACTCCGATCATCTTTTCCACAGCTTGCACATGACACTCAGTAGTATTGTATTAAAACTTTCAGCACTATTGTCCACAAGCATATTTTCTCTGGTCGGCAAGGAAATGCCATTAATAACATTCATTACTTCCTTTGCACAGCCATGGCCATCATCAGGAACTCTCGAAGGACAAAATACATTCTCGAAGGACAAAGTAAATTTCTTTGCAGCCTACGTTTTAGAAAGCAAATTAAACCTAAAAAGACTTTTGAGGCCTTCTCTGCAGAACAGTAAAGTGTGCTTTTTCTCAAGGAAACTTCAGTATTAATGCTTTGCATTTCTCTACTTGTTATGTACTTAGTTTTTGACGATTAGTGCAAAGAAAAAATGTCTCTTTTAAAACTCATGGCTTCTATCATTATTTTCTTTTGACTTTTATTTCTGCATTAATCATCCACATTTGTGGCCTACTAAAAATGCTCTGGAAAAACTAATCTCTTTCCAGCACACATTTGCGCAATTTCATGTTCTTCCCGTTTTTCGTTTTTCACTGTTGAATTTCACACGAGTTTTGTTAATGATCCACACAGTGAGAAGTTTGTTCCGAGCAGGTTTTGTTTCACAAAAACCCTGCTCCATCAGGAGATTCAGGTTTCCATTTTTCGAGACCAAGGGATAACTGGAGGAACATGAAGAAGAATACCCCAGGCAGATTTGTGGATTGCAGCATTTCTGTGAACTGGGTGGGACACACTGGAGGAAGGGAGAGCCAGGCTCTTCAATACACCTCAATGGGAAGGAAATGGGGCTCATAAGAGAGTAGGCCTTAGGCCCTTCGGTAACCTTTTGACACACATATCACTGTGGTTGACATCCAGGTATGAACCTTTAGTCACCCCTATGGCCTGTGTAGTAGGACTGTCAGATTTGGAATTGTTCCTGCTGTGTCAGACTGCTTTCTGGTGGAAGGGCAGACCAGAGGAAAGGGCACTTCAAAAGGTAGCAGACCCCAACATAAACTCTAAATACTCAGACTCTAAAACAGATTTGGTGTCTGGAAATGGAGTATGGGAAGGGAAGATTGAGGCCCTCAAAATTGTCAGCTGTCAAGCAGTCATTCGGTCTATGCAAAGAGTAGAAGCTCTGCAAGACTTCTGCCTGTGATAAGGATTGGGGACAAGTCCTGCCAGTCTCTCAGATGGATGATGAGACATCATCCAGGGGTTCCAAGACCACCTGCCTCTGGAGCACGAGTGCCTGCCTGCTTGCCAAGACAAGTGTGCTCTGTGAGGAAGAGGAGAGTGCTGGAGAGGGTGAGATCCATTGGGGGATCCTGGTGACTGGATCCTGTAGTGAGGTGTGAGGACACTCCTGCTGCAATGATTGGGTCATTACTTGTATGCAGAGAAAAGTCAGCGACCCTAAGATACCAGACGAGGGCCACTGTGAATCGAGCCTTAAATGTTGCTACACTGATTTTGTCATTGCACGTGTGCAGGTTTGATTTTGGCGACCTCACATGCACGGTGGGGCCACCGTGAAGATTTCTGCTGTGCTGCTCAAGTGACAGCCCATGTATAGAATGATGACTGGGACCCCATATGTCAAGGGGGGCCACCGGGGCCAGGCAAGGAGCATGGTCTGGTCGAGGAGGAGACTACTGTGGTGACCTGAACTTGCCCAAGCCCCGACTGAGAGCCAGCACAAAGAACACTGCATCTCCCCACACCTTTGGGGAGGATTCCAAGAAATGTACCTGAATCGGAGAAACATCAAGAACTCCCCGTCCAGGGTCTCTGTAGGACTGCGTTTGAAGAACTCAAAAATCCCTGAGTGGTTCTCCTCTGGGTCCGTGTGTGAAGATCGTATTGGAGATAGTCGCTACTGCTTCAGCACCCATGAAGGGGGTGCACTCAGAGACTCAGGTCATTCAGATCATGTTGCTGTGGGTTAAGCTGATTATGGGCCAGGTAGCTCTGGGGGAACTTACCTGCCATATAGTGCTTTGGTGATGGAACACTTTTGATCTTCATAAAGTGAGACTGTTGAGACTCGGATTACTTGTGAGGCTTAGCTTGAATGTTGCCTGTAGTGTATGGGGAATAACCACCACCACAAGCAAGCGAAGAGTGGGATTCAAGAACGCTCCTATAAAATACTTGAGCCCTGACCTCAGTGAACTGTGTATATTGTTTGTGAATGTTGATATTACTTTGTACTCGTATTTAAATACTCCTATTTTCACAAAAGCAAGTATTTGACTGGACAATCAATTATTACTGCTGCTTAGCATATTTGGCGTTATGAGCCTGTGTTCACCCCCTGTATCTGCCCCCCTCATTCACCCCCTTAAAAAACCTTTAGAATGCTTGACATTTGCTACCACTGACAGCCAGGTACTGAAGTGGTGCTTGGCCGAGTTGCTCAAGATATGTAGTAGGTCGGGCCAGGACAGCAGACATAAAAGGCCAAAACCCACACTGTTGGACCCGGTTCTGAGATCTGATGGCATTCTCTCTGTCATCTTACATTTTCTATGCTTTGTCTTGGTCACAAAATACTTCAATGATATGTTTTAGAAACATTCTACGCAGCCGCTAGAAGTGATATAACACCACTGGGCCCATTTACTTTGTCTCACCTTATTTCCTAACGCTACACCTCAAATTCATTTACTTGGTCCTACGATGGATCTTTAATCGTACCACGAGGAGTTGGACATAGGGGATCCAATCCAGTTGATGAGGACCAGGAATTGGGTAACTGTCCTAAAAATTCATAATTAAATTCATATATATAACTCTCAGAGCTAAGCTATACAAGTAAAGTATTGTTACTGCTCGACCAAATCTACTGAAGAAATTTAGTCAGACTAAAATCATACAAACCAATAATTCAGTTAGAGCCATGCAGAATAGTAACAATAGAATCTGTTGTCCAGAGATCTCTTTATTAAAATTCCCATCTCTTAATGCTCCACTGGAATGGTTAGATTTTATCAATAAATTTAGGAAGAGTAAATACCTCAATGTAATCTAAAGACCATTTATAAAGCGCCCGGCTACCTCTGTGGATGTGTCCCGGAGCTAGTCAAGAAATTATTTTGACAGGGGTAAATAATCAAATTTCGTTTTTGTGGGCCATCAATTACCAAAGCTCTTGGAGAGTTAACCACTTGGACGCTAAGGGTATCCAGCCTCTATAATGAGATTTCCATTGAAATGAATAGGCAGTGCATGACAAGTTACCCTTGTCATTAGCATCCAAGTGGTTAAAGAAAGGGCATGAACCATATCAGCTGAAGGGTTCGCTCCCATGAGAGAAGGGAGTCCGGGATTAGAGCACACAGAGTATGCATCTGCCAAGGAAAGCCAGTAGAGTCCTCAAGGAAAAGGATGATGTCTCTCAGTCCACAAAGGCGCAAGATCTTCAAAAAGAAGGAAGAAGGGGCAGATTTATGAGGCCCTTGCGCCTCTTTGCGCCACAATTGCGTCACTTTATGTGGAGATGCGTCACGTTGTAAAGCCTTGCGCCATAAGGAGGCGTTCCTGCGCAGGGGGGGCGTTCCTGCGCAGGGGGGGCGTTCCTGCGCAGGAACGCCTCCTAAAAGTGGCTGAGTGAAATCTATAAGATTTCATCAGTCACTTTCAGGCCAATGCTGCGTCAAAACCCTGCGCCTGCTTGAAGCAGGCGTAGGTCTTGATGCAGCATTGTGAAGATGGAGCACCCCCGAGCCTTGCTGGAGCTGCGTCGCGCTTGCGACGCAACTCCAGCAATGCGCCACCTTTACGGCACAGATGCGTCACGCATCTGAGCCGTTTTTGCCCCATGGTGCGCCGCATTGTAAATGCGGCGCACCATGGGTGGCGGAGCTGTGGCGTATTGTGGCGCACATTAACTGGCGCATCCCTGGGGATGCGCCAGTTAACATAAATCTGCCCCCAAGTGTCTTGTTTCTCAGTTACACAATGTATATTATAATTAATTCCTTAAGTTCCGGGGTTACACCTCCTGAATCACCTGGTCAGACCACTCAATACATTGGTCAGTTCGTATAGGGTGTCATAAAGAAGACATATTTTGTAGGAATATTAGCGGTACAAAATACGTAAACTGTCAGGCCACCCGGTAGGAGTATTCTCTGAAACAAAGATCTTTTAGCAAAAGGCACATGAACAAAGTTGAAAGGACAGTTTCTCAGGGAGTGTTCCCAAAGTAACAGAAATTGTGTCCAATAGTTCTCATATGCGAGTGGGAACTCTCGAAATAAAACATAGTTTTAGTTCACTTTGAAATATCGGGACATTTTCCCATGAGAACGAAGTCGAGCTACAAGGTAAAATGTGGGCAAGCGAGAAGGCCTGCATTGAATTTATGCTAATATATGCAAAATATGAGGTATTGAAATACACATTTTCATTACGAAATATGACATTCAAGTATTGTTTTCAATTTAATTGTTCTTAGTAAGCAGGCAAATTTCTTTATAAATTGCATGTGTAACTGGAGCGTATTACTGCATTTTCAAGTACCAACGTGTAAACTTATCTCTAAACCTAAATTATTAATATAATTTCTAGTAATTCTGTTTAGTACACATATAAATATTATTCTCTGAACGTTTCAGAGCATTTGGAGTTAGTATAAATGCGCAGCACCAATTTCTCTTTTCTCACTTAGTGCACATTTTAACATAAGCAAAGATAGAGTTGAAACGAAACTCTTGAATAAATATTCATAGTGTAATCTAATTTACATTTAGTTTCATTAATTCTTCCCATACATTATTATTTAAAGTGGATTGTTAATGAAATCTCTATAACACGTGAGCCATCATATCCACAAGTCTATTACAAGTAAAAATATTACACCAATGCAAACAATACATGAACCTATTTTATACGAATTAACATTTTCGTCTCGACACTATTCTGCCTGCTTTTACGATGTAATAACTAAAGCTTTTCTTGATCTGTTTCTTAATTTCTTCAGTGTATCGTTAGCACAATGCGTGCACGTTTGGCATGTTCTCTCAAAAGTGTCAAAATGGTTTTGTGTCAACTAAGGAGTTAAGCATATTATTACTTTCCGAAGAGTAATCCTTATTGCAGTAGGAAAGGCAGCTGCATCATAGTATATGCCATGGAAGACGTACCACAATCCCTTTAACCAGGCTCCAGGTGGAATGTAAACCTTCTCCTTCTCCCGGTAAAAAGGCTTCTGTCTTCCCTCGGCCTGGCAATGCCCAGCTCAAAAGATTTCTGTCTGGTCTCATCCCTGCCGATAGTGCTAGCCAGAAGCCAGTCTGTGAGGCGCTGCATGCCTTTCACATGCTCTATTCTACACCTTCTAGGCACCAGCTCCCAGGACCTCCACCCACTGGCTGTCAAAGTCCAGCTCAATGAGTATCTGTGTTGTTACATCCTTGCTGATTGTGCTGGCCAGAAGCCCCACTGCATGCGCTGCATGGTCTTTATATGCTGGGCCGGCGCTAGGCATGGGCAGCGTGGGCAGCTGCCCAGGGCCTCGCACCAGCATGGGGCCACGCACTGGTGATGCGTTGTGTCGGTTCCCTGGCGATCCATTTCAAAGAAAGGTGTCACCTTTCTTTGAAATGGAGGGGCCCCCCTCCCTTGGCCTCTCAGGGATGGCATCTGGACACATAAGGGAGGGAGGCGCTCCCTTCAATTGAAAGGAGACCATTCACAGACACTGTGGGAGGCCCATTGTCCATCATTTTGGCGCCCCCATAGTTTTAACTTTTAGCCCACAAGCAACTCTCACACCTATCGGACTGAAGGTGTGAGAAATGCTTGTGGGCTCAAAGTTAAAACTGTGGGGAGCGACAAAATGCAGGACAATAGGCCTCCCACAGTGTCTGTGAATGGTCTCCTTGCAAGGGGCCACTTATCTGCATTAGAGGGGCCTTGCACATTTTCTTTTAGACCAGGGCCCGCAAAATCCTAGAACCGGCCCTGTTTATATGCTCCAGCCACGTACACCTCCTTGGTGACCAGCTCAATCGAATTCTGTGTGGTCTACTCATTGCTGGCCATCAGTCACTCTGTGTGGCACTGTATGGCTTCCACATGTCCCAGCTGCGTCTTCTCCACCATGCCCAGCCTCTCCCTGGGGTCTGATAGGCAGGCAATTTGGGTGAGGAGCTAAGCTTGGACTACTGTTGCTCTGCTGTACCTCTTCTGTGAGGGAGAGAAGCTTGTACTTCCTATACATATATGTGCCTGTATAGGAAGCGCAGCGGACGAGCGCAGCGGGAGCGCCGTTTGTGCGCCGAAGGCGCGCCTAAGGCAAGCCCGTCTGCGCCCGTCATCGCCAAGTCATCGCCTCTCGCCATACCCCCTGGCCGAATATCACCACCATTCCTCGCCTATGATAGTGAGACGCTTCATAGCTGGAACCCCGGAAGATCTTGCGTAAACATTACAGGTAAGCCCGGTCTCACCTGCCTACAATGCCAAACCTGCAGTTTCTCTACTACTAAACCCCACGCCGTCCGACAGTTTTTAGGTCCGGACAAAACCACCTCCATCACGATACTCCACCTCAATGTTAGATCACTAGTTAAACACCACCTTGAGGTTAATACTCTAATACTGGATGAAAATCCAGATATCCTCTTCCTCTGCGAAACATGGCTTCGCGATGGCACCTCCACCATTCCCAATCTTACACTACCAGACGACTACCTGATGTCGGCCATCAACAGAGAGGGTAGAGGAGGCGGTCTCGCTATAATCCACAAAAAAACGCTCTCTTGTTCCTTTGTCAAGGAAGATCTGTTAGACTCTGAATGCGCCAACTTCAAAATTACCATAACTCCCAACTTCACCGTGTCGGGTCTCTACATTTACCGCCCACCTGGCCCCTCTTCAAAATTCATTGAGGCCCTCCTTGAGTCAACAACCTCTTTAATCACCAAAAACCCCAACTTTACCATTCTGGGAGACCTTAATCTCCATTTTGATCTACCTAATGACCCCACGATCAAAACACTCCTTGCAGACCTCTCTGCACTGCAACTCAACCCCTTCATCTCCACTCCAACTCACCTAGCTGGCCACATCCTAGACCCAGTCTTCTCTAACTTAGAAGAACTCACCTCGGAGCCACCCCTTCCTATGGGATGGACAGATCACTCCCTTATTAAATTGGCCATTCCGGTCAATAAAAGCAGGCACAATACGACATCGACCAGCCGTTTAAAACGACCATGGCATAAACTGTCTCAAGAGGACCTACACAAAACACTAGGGGATTTCCACCCTGACGCTAATTCGGACATCAACGCTAATTACAGCTCGTTTCACGAGTGGATTACGGGCGGACTAGACAGTCTTATCCCTGCTAAATGGACAAAAGGTCGTAACTCGCCATCTAACCCCTGGTACAACGACACACTCAAAAATCTACGAAAAGAGTGTAAAAAGGCAGAACGCCTTTGGCGTAGGGAATACAATAAAGAAGACAAAGCTAAATACCTTCTGTTACAGAAAACGTATCATAAAGCCATCCGTGCTGCACGGACCGCCTTCTACGCCGACAAAATTGAATCTAGTCCCACCCCCGCGAAAGAAATTTTCAAACTCGTACAAGAACTACAGAGCAGCAAAACACCCCCCCCTACGATCTCCTCTGAGCAACAGTGCGATGAACTTGCTAGGTTCTTCGTTGACAAGGTGCAGAAAATCTACACCTCCTTCCCCCAGCACGACCCTAATACCATCAGCTATCCCTCCGCTTCTCCTAGCTACTCGACCTTGACCTACATCCCAGAAATCTCCAAAGACATCCTCATCAAACTATGCAATAAAGTCAAATCTGGCTCCCCCGCAGACCCCATGCGCCCGGCTCAATTCCTAGAATCACTCAACTTCTTCCTACCAGCGCTAACCGCCATCCTGAACCTCTCCTTTACTTCAGCGTGTGTACCATCTGCCTGGAAGCAAGCGTGGGTTTCGCCTATCATCAAGAAACCCACCCTAGATCCATCTAAACCGGAGAACTTTCGTCCAATCTCCCTGCTTCCATGGCTCTCTAAACTCGCTGAAGCGCATGTCAACAGCACTCTATCCCAGCATATGGTCAAAACAACATTCTGGACCCATCACAAAATGGGTTCAGACCAGGCCATAGCACTGAGTCTGCTCTCTTAGCCACCACAGAGCACCTCCGGACGATCTTGGATGCCGGTCAAGGTGCTGCGCTGATCCTTCTGGATCTCAGCGCGGCCTTTGACACGGTATCCCATATCATCCTTCTTAAACGTCTGGAGACCTTTGGAGTAACGGGCCATGCCTTGGAGTGGTTCAGATCCTTCCTCGAGAATAGGTCCTTTCGAGTTTCTGCCCCCCCCTTTTTATCTAAACCCCACCCTATTGAACAGGGAGTCCCGCAGGGCTCTGCGCTAAGCCCCTCTCTTTTTAATCTTTATGTTCAGCCTCTGGCGGCAGTGGCCAAAGAATGGGGCTTGACATTGGTATCGTACGCTGACGATACACAACTGGCCATCGCCCTTTCAGACGGACCTTCCAACTTTTCCTCTAATTTTAAAAACGGACTCTCTGCGGTCGCCCAATGGATGACCACAAACTGTTTACAACTCAACGGCGGAAAAACAGAGGTGCTTCTCCTTGGCAAAAACACCAGCCTTTGGAATGAGCACTGGTGGCCATCCTCCCTTGGTACCATCCCTCCCCCCAAAACCCTAGTGAAAAACCTGGGTGTCTGGATGGACGACTCACTCAACTTTCGAGCTCACACCAAGAAAGTTGCCGGCACCTGCATTGGCTTACTGAGAAGCCTTAGCCACATACTAGGCTTCTTTGACGCAAAGACCCGCCAACTCATCATCCAAGCCACCATCCTCTCGCGTCTAGACTATGCCAATGTACTCCTTCTTGGCGCCAACAAATGTGAGTTAGCACGACTCCAACGCGTGCAGAACCTGGCCGCTAGAACTCTGGTCGGCCTTCCCCGCAGATGCTCAGCCAGAGCAACCATCAGAAACCTGCACTGGCTCCCGGTTGACTCCAGAATCAAGTTTAAGACCCTCATCATGACCTTCAAAATTCTCAAACTTAACACTCCCCCTCTGCTTCAACCCCTTCTCACTCCCTATGCGCCGTCACGGAACCTAAGATCTTCCAACCAAAACCTTCTTTGCGTCCCACGCATGAAACTCTGCCGCATGGGCGGACGCTCCTTTAGGTTCCTGGGAGCCAAGATGTGGAATGAACTACCACATCATATTCGCGCGATCGACAACCTATCTGCTTTCCGGAAGGCAGTGAAAACTCTTCTATTCCCTTATCTGTAAACTTTCCTCTGTCCTGGACCCTCTAGCTCAGGATCGGATCTGGGTTTCAGCGCCGGGACGCCTCATTGCCGGGGCAGCTGTAGCGCTTTACCAAAACATTAAGATAAGATAAGATAAGATAAGATACATCCATATGGAACTTATTCTGTGATCGAGGAAGCTTCACTGCAGATACCTATATAGTACCTCCTCTCTGCATCTTACTCAGACTTGAGAAAAACCTTTCACTATGCATGAACCATACCGATTGGCATAGTCGGGGCTTGCTGCACCCAGTTTGTCTAATATTGGAAGCCCAAAACCAGCCTAGTAGTGCAAAGGGGTGTCAATAATGTTTCAGTTTTTTAATCTTGCTGCTGCTTTCTAACACCGTTTCTCAGTTTTATTAAACTCTGTTGTCATAGTTTGACGGTTTAATTTGGCTGCTAGAAAAAGGGTTTATGTTGAGCATCTTTCTGAAAGAAAAAACGGCATGCACAATGCGCTTCTGTTCTTACCGCTGGTCGCCTGTAAATGTGCAGCTCGATGCGTTTCCATCCTTGGAATGGAGAAATAAAACATCAGTGCCAAAAAAGCGATTTTCGCAATGCCACCACCTTGACAAGTTGGCCCATAAATAATGTGCGTGTGTGCTGTGAGACGTGCGCTTGTTTCCGTAATGTTGCATTTATTCGGCCACTTGAACTAAAAATAATACAGTCACTGAAATCGAACAAAAAAATATTTACGAACATTTAGAAGTCCCAAAAGGTCACTGCACGCACAGAGAATGGAACTATTGAAAAATCATTCTGTATGAACAGGATTATAGGCCAACAGGGCATACGAAAGTCTTGAGGGTTGCAAAATTTAGAAAAAACCCACAAAATGTATGAAATCCCTGCAGGGGGGCAAACCTCGGTAGTAAATAGACCAATGTGATTAAAAGTCGGGCTTCTAAGTTGTTTAGAATCGAGCTTCCTCTATCATAACTGAAATTGCACTGTCTTATTTTTTAAATGACATTGCAAACGCCACGTGGCCGTTGTTGTTGTTGTTGTTGCTACTTTTCCCTTTGATCTAATAAAGAATTGTGAGCTTTACTTGGGAAGACTGAAGCTTTCCCAGTCTTTAGGACAAAGGTTTACCTAGCCAAGGATAACCCAGCTGTTCCAGACCGCTCTGTGAACCATGTTGATTCTCATCACCTGAATAGACCTCTTGCTTATTCCTCATTGGTGCATATCCTGAGAACAATATACTTGTGTAGTAATAAGTGAAAGCCTTTGCCTAAAATCCTATTTAGGGACCTGCATTCCCTCGGTTGACAGGTCCCCATTCCCCCCCTCTTAGACAGCGAATCCATGCCGGATTTATTATTGGATTATACTGAGTTCTTTGTACCTGTGACCTTGGATGCTAATCTTATTGATTTTATAATTCATGTATCTGCTTAAATAAACCTTTATATAAAGCCTTGAAACGTTGACCCATGTCTGTCATTCTTATTGAGAGTGTCATTATCATATGCCAATAGTGGAGCCTACTGGTATTAGAGATGAGTCCAATCAAGGAGCCCCAAGTTCCGGCCAGGGGCTGCACCCCTCCCGGTTTGAGCCATTTGCATGCTCAGGAAAGTTGAGGTGAAACAGATCTGCACACTGAAAAGGATGGCAGATCAAGACAGTGTGGAAATTACCCAACCACTTCTTACCCTACTTCTAATTTACATAAAAGATTGTGGCTGAGCAAGATGGGCGAAACACCCTGTAAACTGGAGCTCCCAGCAACTCAACAGAATCCTACATATTCATGGGCCTGATCAGGGTCAAAACGTATGCACTGGCCAGCCCAGATCCATGGCACACAGGGGAAGTGACTGGACTTGTCCTGGCGGCACTGACGGCATGAAGGGAGATGACGGCTGTAAACAAGATGCAGCCCGATCTTGTGGGGAAAATAGTGCCTGTGGCCTAATGACCTGCACAGTGCTGAGAGAGAATGCCTAGCTGGGACTGAGCTGGGCTGCCAACTGAAACCAGTGAGCAGTCCAGGGCTCTGATTGTGAAAATCTTGAGCTATAAAGATACAAAATATTGTTCTTCAACATGTTAGACTCCAGCAGCACCCAACATTCGGACACCAGACAATCCACATCAGAGATTATACCTAAAAGTTCCAAAAATGATAAAGTATTTCTTCAAGATAAAACAAAAAGGTTAGGGCAATGATTGTGAAATATATCTCTAATTTCCCCCAAAGTCGAGAGTGATCTACAATTGAAAGTCTCACCTTTTCACTGAGCCCCAGTAGGTTTGGAATCGGCTGGAAATGCGAGGATGGCCTGAATGAGCGCCATTTTATGAAGGGAACAAATTTAGATAACTCAGAGCCACTCAGAGGTTATCTAGGTATATATTTAAATAAGGGGGACCCCCATGCACCACTGTTTCCCCATCCCTGGGACGTAGCTGTTTGCTATGGCTTTGGGGGAGTTACTGCTCCCGCAAGCCTAGCAAACTGTGCTAGCTTTCAGCAAGCCAGAGCAGTGAAAATGCTCTGGCTTGTTGAAAGCAAGCAAAATTGCGTTGTCAGAGAGGGAGCTGCATGTTTCTAGCTCCCCCTGTGTCAAAGCAATGCTGGCTCCTGCAGGAGGCAGGGAGCCGGTAGGGACCGCATGGGCCTTGAGTCACCCACTGTGGTCCCCAGGGCTACAATGTGGGTGCCTGGGTGGGACCAAGGCACTCAAACCAGAGGCCCGGCCCGGGGGATGGGGTTCCCTGGGCCTAAAATTGACCCAGGAGAGGGTCAGTTCCCCCACTCCTTGTTGTTAAATAAAGAAAAATGCCGGGTCCTGGGGTCGCTGGGGCCAAAATCTGCCCGGGAGGGGGACTGCTTAGCCAACCTCTCTTTAAAAAACAAATATAGGGAAAGAAGGATGGGCACCAGGGGAAGGGGTCTCTGAGGCCAAAATCGTTCCAGAGGAGGAGGGAAGGAGGGCTACATCGCCCCCCCCTCCCATAACAATAAAAAGAAAATATAAAAAAAGGGACTGGCAAGTCACCGGAGGTTCCGCTCCCTTTGACCACCACTCTGCAAACATGCCTCCTGGCGCATTTCTGGTTGGGGGATGAATCCCCTTGGCTCGTGACGGTACCTGGGGGCCAACAAGCCCTCCTGCTACCTCCAGTAAGTCCCACAGAGTGCGATTGCAGAGAGGACTTCAGAGGCCAGGCCCCCTTTCTCCACCACTCTGCAAACACGCCTCCTGGTGCACTGCTGGTTGGGAGATGAAGTCCCCTTGGTTACAGGGGGTCCTTGGGGGCCTAAAAGCCCTCCTGTTCCCTCCAGTAAGTCCCACAGAGTGCAATTTCGGAGAGGACTTTGGAGGCCTTGCCCCCTTTCTCCACCACTCTCTAAACACTACTACTAGTAAAAAAACATAAAAATGTACTTAAAAACCAAAGGCTATCGGGATGTCTCATTTAGGAAATATAATTTGAAAAACCTTAGAAATTCACTTAAAAAGGCAAAGGTTACAAAGAAGTTATAGTTCGAAAATAACATTTTAAAAATCTTAGAAATTCAGTGAACCAAACAAAGGTTACAGGGACGTTATAGTTTGGCTCAGATTTCACTTGCACGAAACCTGTGATACCTGAGCTAACTATAACTTACACCCCGCAATGCACTGCTTATTACTTCACTTGTTACATCATTTATGACATGATTAGTGACATCACTGATGACATCCTCCACAGAACCACTCACACACCCACGCACACCCCATACAAGCTACACAGCCACTTACACACAGTCACTCATTCATAGATCCATTCAGACACCCACTCACTCACCCATACAGTCAATACACAACCACTAACCCACCTATAGAGCCACTTACACCACCATTCACTCACCCATACTGCCACTGACACACCCACTCAGTCACCAATACAGCTACTCACACAGCATCTCACTCACCACATAGTTACTCACACACCCACTCATACACCCATACAGCCACTCACACACCTATACACATAAGGATACAGTCACACAGCCACTTACATGATATATGCTAGAAGTAGAATCACTAAGTAGTAGTTCACCTAGTATACTAATGTAACTTTTGCAATAGGTTAGTATATATGCTTAACACCCATAAACTCTTAAAATCACTTACACTCGCTTGATGATGTCATCAGCTAATTAATTTGAGATGTCATCAGTGATGTCATTGACCATGTCATGAGTGATGTAATATTTGAGGTAATAAGCTGTGCATTGCAGGGGCATAACTTATATTTAACTCAGGTAACTATAATTGCTGAATTTCACTGGTCTTGTACGAGGGAAATCTGAGCCTAACTAGAACGTCCCAGTAACCTTTGCTTTTTTTCAGTGAAAATATATATCTATATATATGTATATATCTATATAATATATAAATAGATAGATAGATAGATAGATAGATAGATAGATAGATAGATAGATAGATAGATAGATAGATAGATAGATAGATAGATAGATATGTATATATATATATATATATATATAATATGTGTGTATGTATATATATATATGTATATATATATATATGTATATATATATAGATGGATAGATAGATAGATAGATAGATAGATAGATAGATAGATAGATAGATAGATAGATAGATAGATAGATAGATAGATAGATAGATAGATAGATAGATAGATAGATAGATAGATAGATAGATAATATATATATATATACAATTTCTGAAGTCACTAGTGAGAGGCATGCTTTAAGTTTTTACAAAGATGTCTGAGTAAAGTGTGATTATAGCTCTCAACAACATTGATCCGCTCCAACTAGCCAGTTTTAACCGTAAAACCAGCCCCCCAGTTGACATTATTATATGCAGTATGAAAACCAATTAATGTGCAATGGAGTGCATCAAATTAAACGGTGTAAGTTGTCCTGGTGATCACCAGTTTGTAAAAAGGCTAAAAATTGATTGTTAATTGCTTAGACTTCTAGCTTTTGCTATAGGACTTTGGCATAAAATGTATGCTCTGCATCTAATAATGTAAAAAGATGATCATTAGCTGGAGAGACAGAAAAGCCTTTTATAAATACATGAAAAGTGAGACATCCCAAGTTTCTGGGATAAGATTTATCTGTATCCACTGTGAAGATAAATGCTTTAGCGCACTAACCCGAAAGTTAATGGCAGCCTTAAATAATGCCGTTGATAAGCTGCTGGAGCCCAGGGCTTCATTTGTAACCTGCGACACTAGAAATGTTACACCTTGAACCATTAGTGATCATTATTTCAGAGTTAGTATGACCTCTCTGAGTATAATTGAATAATATTGTAAAAATGTTTAAATCTTGCTGGGCACTCAATGTTTCTTAATGTAAGCAATCAATTCACATGGGCCACAGAGTTCACTGCTATAATAGAGATCTCATTTATGAAATGATTCACATGATGCTAAAACGTGTGAGGATTTCTCTCTTTGCATGCTACAAAAGATCATGTAGTAGTGTATATAGTGTATATAGTGCAGACTTGGTCCATGGGCATCAGAACACTTTATAAAAGGTCCATAACCATAACATTACAATGTGAAAACCATTTACAAAAGGACAAACAAACACAATACATACATACCATAAAGAGCCTCAGACATATCAGAGTGTAAATAAGAGAGTGTGAGACAACCACAGTAATAAACAAAAGAGTCTATTGAAGAAAAGAGCTTTGAGACCATATTTTAAGGTGGCAAGGCATATGGTCCGACAGAGGTACTTCCAAATTATTAGTGGCACTTTCAGAGAGTGACTGGCTCATGAATCCCCCTTGATTGAAGATGGGAGTCTCAAGGAGAAGTGATTGAGTATTTGTAGATCCCCAGGTGGAGCTCGAAATTCTCAGTTTCTCCATTAGGTACAAACAACAGGATGAGTGGAGCTTTTTGTGAGTAGTGCATGTGGTTTTGAAATGGGCTCTTGTCTCTATAGGAAGCCACTGGATGATTAGCAGGATAGGAGTTTTGTGGTTGAATTTCTAGTGACTGGTCACAAAGCATGCCACCACATGTAGGATTGCTCTTTGCGGGCCTTGGTGAACTCAGAGGATGCCTAAGAGAAGTGTGATACCGTAGTCCAGTCCAGAGAGATCTGGCAATTGAACAACTGTTTTCAGGTCCTGTTCTAGATCTGGGATAAGTTGCCTGATTCTCCATAGCAGCCTTAGCTGAAACTGTGCACTCTTGGCAATGGTGGTGAGATGGCCCTGGAGTTTAAGATGGCTGTCTAGGGTAAACCCGAGTGACTTGGTATTCTGAACAATGAAGTGACTGCCCTCTAGGGCAGGAAAGATAACAATTCAGTGTTGAACTGAAGGATTAGCTTTCTTCAGAGATATCAGTAGAAATTGTGTTTTGCCGGATTTCGTTTGATAGGTGATTTGACATCCAGGATTGGATTTTTGTCAGGGTGCTGGATTAGGAAAATTTCTTCTTAGGAAGAGACCCTCAGGTAGATTTAGGTATTGTGGGTGTACAGGTGGAAAAGGATTTAAGAATTGCTAAGGATCAAACAGAGATGTCCAGGTAGAAGTTGAAAAGGGTTGAAGAGAGTATGAAGTTTTAGGGATACCCCTTACCCTAGACCAACTGGCTTTGAGATCAAGTTCCTGATTTCCACCATTTGGGAGCAGTTTGTTAGGTAGGAGAAGAACCAGTTTAGTCCCACGCCTTCACATCCCGTTCATTGCTTCAAAGTGTTTATCAGAGGATGACTAGGTGCTTTACCTGCCAAATGTTCTTTTTGTATGGTGTTTTCAAGTGATGCACCTCAAATGTTAATAATCTGTCATTTTTGGGGAGATAGATCTCATACATGGCAGGTTAACATTTCTCTTACAAATTCTCAGTTCCTTAATGTACCATGTATTATTGCTTTTATTTTCTGCCGGAATTCATATTGCTGAATAAGGATGAACTGTTATAAAGCTTGTTGCATCGATCCTTTACTATATGAATACAAATGGGGCTATTAAATATGTTATGTTATGTTATGCATTTTGTAAAGCGCAAACAGCTGCCCCAGCAACGGGGCGTCCCGGCGCTAGAACCATATCATAACCAGCTGAGAAAAGAAAAGAGGAGACCTACAGGGGGGGGGAGAGATGAGTTTTAATAGCTTTGCGGAAAGCTAATAGGTTGTCGATGCAACGTATGTGGAGGGGAAGGGAGTTCCATAACTTAGCCCCTAGCAGTCTGAAAGAACGTCCTCCGATGCGACAGAACTTCGTGAGGGGGACCAGGACTAGATGTTGCCCCCTAGAGCGGAGGTTGCGTTGGGGGTTGTAGGGCGTTAGCAGCGGGCGAAGGAGCTCAGGTCCCTCGGTATTCAGAATTTTAAAAGCAAAGATGAGGGCCTTGAATTGGATGCGGGCTTCCACGGGCAGCCAATGCAGTCTGTGGATGGTAGCTCTCGCTGAGCACCTTCTAGGCAGGCCTACTATTGCCCTGGCAACAGAATTCTGAATCCGTTGGAATCTCTTGATTTCAGCTTTGTTAGCTCCTAACAGCAGGACACTCGCGTAGTCCAGCCTGGCCAGGATGGTCGATTGTACAATGAGTTGCCGCGTTTTGGAGTCAAAGAAGCCTAGGATGGGATTGAGGCTTCTCAGTAATCCAATACAAGTCGCGGCAACTTTTTTAGTGTGAGACTGGAAATTAAGTGCAGAGTCCAGCCAAACTCCTAGGTTTTTTGCCAGAGTTTTAGGGGGGGGGCTGGGCCCAATGAGCAGGGCCACCAGAGGTCACTCCAGCTGTTGGGGTTTTTGCCCAAGAGCAGCACCTCGGTTTTACCTCCATTGAGTTGAAGGCAGTTTGCTGTCATCCAGTTGGCGACGGCGGTCAGTCCATCCCTGAATCTAGTGGCATCGGGGGAGGGAGCCTCGTTGAGGCTGATGACCAACTGTGTGTCGTCGGCGTACGACACCATTGTGAGATCCCACTTTTTGGCAACTTCCGCCAGAGGTTGCATATACAGATTAAAAAGGGATGGACTGAGGGCAGAGCCCTGTGGGACTCCTTGTCCTATATCTTGGGGTTGGGAGATGAAAGGGGGGGCAGATACCCGGAAGGATCTATTCGTGAGAAACGACCGGAACCATTGTAGTGCCGAGTCTACGATCCCGATGTTTTCCAGGCGTTTTAGTAGGATGGCATGGGAGACCGTATCAAAGGCCGCGCTGAAATTGAGCAGTATCAGCGCGGCACTTTTACCGGTGTCCATAATTTTCCGCAAGTGTTCCGTGGAGGTAAGGAGGGTGGATTCCGTGCTGTGGCCCGGCCTGAACCCATGTTGGGAAGGGTCCAGGATGTTATTTTCCGCCATGTGGTCATTAAGTACTTTGTTCGCGTGGGCCTCCGCTAGTTTCGCCACCCATGGGAGGAGTGAGACGGGCCGGTAGTTCTCCGGTTTGGAGGGGTCTAGGGTGGGTTTCTTTATAATGGGAGTGACCCAGGCCTGTTTCCAACAGATGGGTACCGTGGCCGTGGAGAGATTGAGGAGTGAGGTCAAAGATGGGAGGAAGAATTCCAAGGCTCCCAGGAAATGGACTGGCCTCATAGGATCTGCGGGGGCACCGGATTTCACCTTCCTGCACAGTTTGGTTAGTTCCTCGCGCGAGATAGCTGGTAGGCAGGTGAGCCTGGAGCCCTCGAAAGTGGCGTTGGGAGGATTGATGTCCTCTGGAAGGTTGTGGGTGAAGGAATTGTAAATCTTCTTCACTTTTTCAGTGAAGAAGGTGGCTAGATCTTCACATTGCTGAGTGGAGGTGATGTGAGAGGCAGGCTTGTCTCCGTTTTGCAGTTTTTGTACGATTTTGAAAATAGTTTTCATGGGGTTGGGGCTTGCTTTGATCTCGTTAGCGAAGAAGGCTGCGCGGGCTACGCGTATGGCTTTGTGGTATGCTTTAAGCACGACCAGGTATGCGTTTTTGTCTTCCTGCTTGTAGTCTTTCCTCCAGTGTCGTTCCGCTTTCTTACATACTTTCCTCAGTGTTTTCAAGTTCTCATCGTACCAAGGGTTGGAGGGGGTGTTACGTCCTTTAGTCCACTTGGCCGGTATAATAGCATCCAGTCCCTTGGTGATCCAGTCCTGGAAGGTCGCATACGACGTTTCAATGTCGTTTGTACCCTCTAAGTTAGGTTCACCTAGGCTGTCAGCGAGGTCACAATGTTGGAGTTTGTGTCAGGGCCGTTTCAGGCATGAGGTGGGTGCCTTTTTAACGGGAGGGGAGGCGAACGGGATTAAAAAAGTGACTAGAGAGTGGTCGGTCCAGGCCATGGGTTTGGGGTCGTCAGCTCTAGCTTCTGGGATATTAGTGAACACCGGGTCAAGTAGGTGACCCGCGACATGTGTGGGGGTTTGAACGAGAGGAGTCAGCTGCAGGGCTGCTAGGTCCGCTAAAAAGTTGCTGATATTAGCATCCGAGGTGTCGTCTAGGTGGATATTAAGGTCCCCTAGGATAGTAAAGTTAGCCGAGCTAGTGATCAGTGCATGAGCTGTCTCAAGGAGCTCTTCTATGAATTTCGAGGAAGGCCCCGGGGGTCTATAGATAAAGAGGCCCGAAAGAGAGCAATGAGGGCTCGTGGATATTTTGAAGCGTGCGCATTCACTGCCAGTAATGCTTTCCTTTTGGAAAGAGCAGGTAAAGGAAGATCTATAGATGGCGGCAATGCCACCTCCTCTCGAGTCCCTATTGATGAAGGTCATGGAGAACCCATCAGGTAGTGCTAGATTGGGGATGCTGGTTAGATCATCTCTAAGCCAGGTTTCACACAGAAACATAATGTCTGGGTTCTCGTCTATTAAAAGCGTTCTTACCTCTGCGTGGTGTTTGACCAGGGATCTGACATTGAGCTGAGAGATGGTAAGCGAAGCTTGATTCCTTCTGGTCGCTTTGTGGCTGATTGGACGTGGCTCAGGTATAGCCAGAATACAGCTTTTACATTGAAGGGCGGTTCGTCCAATGCATCCCTCTAAATTGTTACATCTTGGGCCTGGGTTGAGTGACCAAAGTAGGTTGCTATCGTATACGTATGACTTTTGAGCAGGGGGTCTGGCGAGAGGCGAGGACTTGGCGAGGACGGGCGAAGACGGGCTTGCCTTAGGCGCGCCTTCGGCGCGCAAATGGCGCGCCCTCTGCGCCCGTCCGCTGCGCGTACGATGGATGCACATCATTTCAAGCCAGAAAGGGGGCTGGGGGCGTGGCCTCGGAGTGGGCGTGGCCTCTTGCCTCGCCGACAATGGCGATCAAGATTAGTTTTGGTGCCTGGGCTCCGCTGACAGCGCTAGGATCCGCTGTGCGGTGCGCTCGAGTGCACACAGTGAGTCTTTGAGCTGCCAGGAAGCAGCGTGAGTTCTAAAATGCACAGATAATATACGTGACACAAGTGAAAGTATTTTAAAAATGAGGATCAAGGTGCTCCCGGCTTCCGCCTCAGGAGGTAACACGTTCCAGCGAATACACTATCAGTCAGTGTTTATATATCGGTGGGGCGGGGGGCGTGGCCTCGGAGTGGGCGTGGCCTCTTGCCTCGCCGACAATGGCGATCAAGATTATTTTTGGTGCCTGGGCTCCGCTGACAGCGCTAGGATCCGCTGTGCGGTGCGCTCGAGTGCACACAGTGAGTCTTTGAGCTGCCAGGAAGCAGCGTGAGTTCTAAAATACACAGATAATATACGTGACACAAGTGAAAGTATTTTAAAAATGAGGATCAAGGTGCTCCCGGCTTCCGCCTCAGGAGGTAACAGGTTCCACTGCTCAATTGAGCTGCCTGATGGATGCAAAGCTGTACCATTCTATTTTACTCAACCACTTGCACAGACTCACCCTCTTCATCTCATACCATATTATTCTCTTCAGTTTCTCAGTCCCCATCACTTCCCAAAAGCAGGCTATCACTTAATCCCGAGAATGTTCACAGTAATTTGCTACCAGTTGTGGAAAATGATCGCTGTCGACTTTAGCAATTCTTTCACATTCAGCAATATCTTTATATTTCTCTACCAAAACCAGTGTGTAATTTAACATTAGTTGTCTCTATGTTGAGAAATGAGTGTAGAGCAGGGAAGGATTCTTTGAAAATGTGCCACTTAGAGAGGTAAGCTGTAAACTTTGAAGGGCGTTCAAAAGTCCTTCTCCCAGTTTATTTCTGATTGGGTAAGCTGATGCTCCAGTAGGCATTTTTTTTACAGTAGCCAGCCCTCATGCTCCTCACCACAGAACACATTCAAATTACAATTCCCTGTTGAGATGAGGCTTTTTTTTAATGTTATTGTTCATTTGATACATAGACTGCAGCATAAATAATACTTTTCAAATAAGTTTCACCATCAGAATATAGGGGATGCCTAAATTAAGCTCCTTAGAATTAAAGCTAATGTGATTGGCGAGGAAATTTGAAATATGACCTGATGCATGCCCTTTTTCAGTTTTTATTGCTGAAGCAAAAGAACTCATGGTAGACTTCAACTGGGGGACTCCAATAGAGGCCATGTTTTCTGAAGACATATATTAATAAGCACATTATTAAAAGCTAACTATACCCTGTCTTCATAGATTTTCTGAGAGTCAGTAATGATTCAGCAGGAAAGATTTCATGAGCCTAAGTTCAGTGGCTTAACATTAGTTTCCCCAACATTTGAAACAGAGTTAGTAGGAAAACTGCTCAACCATGCTGCCACCCAATTTCAATCTTGGGAGTTTTTATGTGGATGGTAGATCAGGCAGCTACAGCATTCCCTATTTTCCCATTTATCAGTAATCTCTAAAGTTATCAAATTATCTTCCTCAGTCATGGCCTCAGGCACCCAAAAGGTTTAAGGACTTTTTTGTGGGCGCGGGTATCACCCCCATGCAGTTTAGTCCACACAATTCTCAAATAGTGTCTGGTTTCTATAAATTAGACTATTAATGGCCAAGCTTGCCAGTGTCACCCCAGTGGAATTCATGATTGTTTTCAAAACATATTGATTGTAGAAGAAACCCTGGAGTGACCACTTTAGTATATAAGACCCTTATTCCCCCTGCAATTTAGAGGAGAATTCCTTCCAAGCTGACACAGGATCCTGCATGCTGAAACTTCAACACACATCAGTCTGACATCCCTTGCAAGGTGTCATCCTTGAAGCAGAGATGGGGTCCTTCGTTCTTTACCATTAGGTGAGGGGGTGGTTCTTCCCTAGGGTATTTTTGACTATGTATACATATATATCTACACACATATACATGCTACACCTACATATCTAGGCTAGGTACTTTTAGGCAGATTACGTAGGGAACGCATTATAGGAGTACGCAAATGCTACTGTTCTATCTGAACTGTATATATGTTCATCTTCTTAGCACTATGGTAGAAATGTATCTATCGTTTACTATATTGGTACTTGTGATTTCTTTAGTATGCTTCTATCTCCTGATTATCTCAGCAAGACTGGCGCTGGACCAATAAATACTTATTGAAATGTCCTAACTGCCATCCTGTGTATTTTCTGACAATAAACAAATAAGGGTGACTTAGCGAAAAGTACTGTAGTGTTTTCCATGATTCCTGAGGAATCAGGGTTGTCCTCTTCAGTCAGTGGTTTCCAGAAACTACCTACCCCACTGTAAAATACAGAGGGGGTGGTAGTGGAACTGTAGAGCTAGCTGGCCTAATGGCTGATAGATCCTGTGGTGGTGTCCGGAAGAGGTTTGGACACCAAGCCCTCAGTTTAGATCATCCAAAACGCGCAAGTCATGGAGATTCCTAGGAACTACACAACACCTTCTTTACCTTTTAATGTAATGTTTGAACTTCCGGAAGAAGGGAAGGGGATATCATAAACGGTTGGTGGTAGAGGGTTCTGGTGGAAGAGCATACAAAATAAACTTGAAAGCAGTGCAGGGTGGTTTGGGAGTGACCAGCTAGAAGCTGATCTTAGTAACTACAAGTTGATTGTAGCCAAAGATATCAGAGAAGTAGTTAGGAGCCATGTCATGTACTGCTTAGAACAAGTCTCAATTGCTGCATGGAAGCCAGCCTGGTGAAGGTATGATGAACAGGGCCGGACTGGCCATAGCGAATCCCCTGTGTGCAGCAAGGGTGGGGGGCCTGTTTGGGGCCCCTGGGGGCCGTTTTTGTTACAGGGCCGTTTTTGCAGCATAGCTGCAAAATCGGCCCTGTAACAAAATGGGCCGAAAACTGGCCCTGGCAAAGAGCTCAGCGGCATCCACAACCCCCCGGAGGGAGGAGGGGCCAGCCAAGCACTTTCCCAGGGCCGGTTTTGGTTCCCAGTCCGGCCCTGATGATGAACTGGGAATATGTTGATGATTAAACAATGTTTATGGCCATATAAAATGAGGCAAAAGAGAACTGATTTAGGCCTACCACTACACCATTTAGGGTGGCAAATGCAGAAAGAACAGATGATGGACGAGCATTCATCCCCAGTCACAGATCTGTGCTAAATCAATTGTTTATTTGCCCACCACACCATTCCAGTTTAGACCCAGCCATATGCACATCAGTCTTGACCCTGTTCCCCATGGGACCAGTTCAGCCTGAACTGCCAGGCTATGTCTTCCCTGGACCAGAAACAAGCATCCTGGGACCGGTTTTGGGGTAACACTCATCAGCCAGACTAGCTTGAATCTGGTGGCGTAGTGAGCATGGGACCCACGTCTGGGCATACCCTTCCCACTTGGGGCAACAAATGCAAAAAAAACAGATGATGGACAGAATGCTGAGTTAATCAAACATTCACCCTCAGTCATAGATCCTTGTTAAATCTAGTGCTTTCTTTGAACACAACACCATTCCAGTTTAGACCCAGCCATATGCAAACCGTGGGACCCATGCTCACTGCGCCACTGGATTTAAGCTAGCCTGGCTGATGACGGGTGATGCCCTGAAACTGGTCCCAGGATGCTAATTTCCGGTTCCTGGAAGGACTTGGCTTGTCAGTGTGGGCTGGACTGTTCCCATGAGGACCAGTGTCAAGACTGATTTGCATTTGGCTGGGTCCAAACTTTGGTGGCATGGTCAGCTTTCTGTCCATCATATGTTACTTTTGCTTTTGTTGCTGTAAGTAGGAAGGGTATGACCAGACGTGGGTCCCATGTTCCGATCCCGATTAATTGGAAGGGTACGATAATTAGGCCGATCCATGAAAAAGAGGATGTCTACACACCCAGGAATTATAGACTAATTAACCTACTTGATATTGGTGAAAAGATATTTGCTAAAATAATATTAGGTAGGTTAAAAACTTGGGCAGAAGAGGGATCAATTATCCCAGTTGAACAAGGCGGATTTAAAGAAGGCCACTCCACAATATATCATTGTTTTGCCCTATGGGCCCTGGCCCGGAAATCGATAGAGCAAAATGGGAAGTTGCATTGCCATTGTTGCTTTGTCGATTTTCGGGCAGCATATGACTCCGTGGACTGTGATAGACTCTGGGAAGGTATGATAAAATTATTAAACACAAGAGAGGTCCTAGGGGAAAGTTTATAGACCCTGTCTGTTAAGCCCCCTAAGCAGAACTGACACCAACCAAAGATTAACAGAGAGTCCAACAAAAAAGTACAACAAAAAAGTACCTTTACATGCAGAAAAGGAAGTGGTTTTAACTAAAACGAGTTCCCATCAGTCCACCATCGAGACCGCCCTTCATCATTTGGGATCTCTTTGGCATAAATGATTCACAGTCAGGGGTGAAAAAACCTGTGTTGGTAATTAGTTGCCATACACAGGAAAAACCAGTATATTTAATCCTGATGTGAAATGCTAATGTGAATAGGATAGCGTTTCTAGTGGTGAACTGAATAGCAGTGCTTGAGAAAAGGTGAATAGTGAAAACGATAAGAAGATCTAAAATTAGGTAGTGATTGGGAAAACAATTTAATAAGCACCCTCACACTCCTAAATCAATAAAAACAGTGCTAGATAATGGTTTAACAAATGTCCACTATAAAAGATATAAGGTCGACATGTTTCTGCAGACGAATGAGGTCTAAGGATCCCCTGCTGCTTCCTCAGGACCATTAGAGCTACTGCTAAGTTAAATAAAAGGAATCATATCACCTGAAAGTGTATGTTTAATCATCCTCTCATCCCAACTGATGAGAAGGAACAGCCCCACCTCACCTGGCACGAGCTCAGGTAGTGGATGCACCGCACTCTCCGTCGGTACACCGGTCGTCCCTCAAAGCTCTTTCGTAGAGTGTATGGCAACTAATTACCAACACAGGTTTTTTCACCCCTGACTGTGAATCATTTATGCCAAAGAGATCCCAAATGATGAAGGGCGGTCTCGATGGTGGACTGATGGGAACTCGTTTTAGTTAAAACCACTTCCTTTTCTGCATGTAAAGGTACTTTTTTGTTGTACTTTTTTGTTGGACTCTCTGTTAATCTTTGGTTGGTGTCAAGGTATGATAAAATACAGAATTCCGGATGGTCTATTGATGATCCTAAAAGAGTTACATAGTGGGAATTGGGCTCAGGTTATTAGAGACATGCAGGGGTCATTAACTCATAAGATAACTGTAGGGAATGGCCTTACAACCCCTGTTATTTTAATTATTTCTCCCTGCAGCATTAGAAGTTGAAAGAAGCGCAAGCCCAAGAATGAGTGGTCACAAAGTGCCCTGCCTTCTATACGCTGATGATCTAGTGATTCTTGATCAAACAGAAATAGGACTCCAAAGGAAATTAAATGTTTTTATTCATTACTGTGATAGAAAATTATTGACTGTCAATATGGAGAAAACCAAGGTTCTATGTTTTGGGAAGAGCCGAAAGAATTTTAATTGGTTTTTAGGCCACGACAAACTTGAGGCAGTTAAACGAGATAGATACTTAGGCCTCTGGTTTGATAGCACGCTAAAATGGCGCACCCACTTGGAGGCACAAAAAGCAAAAGCTTTTTTGGCTATATGTGGGCTAAAAAGGTTTAACAAAGAATTCGGCGATATGTCACACAGACCAATGTTAAAGGCATTTGAAGCAATGATCCCCCGCAAGTATTGTATGGGGCAGAGGTTTTACACTTGAGTGGTAAATATAAGTGGGATCAGGAAGACGGAAAAATTTTAAAAATATTAATGTCTTTACCTAGCTGTACAATGGTTCAAGCAATCAGAATGGAACTAGGGTTAACTTCTTGGAGTGTGCAATCACAAATGACCATGTTAAGATTTTGGATAGCCTGGCTGATGAGGATTATGAATCCGAAACCGGTCCCAGGATGCTTGTTTCCGGTCCAGGGAAGACATGGCTTGGCAGTTCGGGCTGGACTGTTCCCATGAGGCACAGGGTCAGACTGATTTGCATATGGCCATGTCTGAACTGGGGTGGCTGAGTGAGCTAAAGAATGGTGATGGATTAAACCCAGATCAGTTGACTGGGGGTGAGTGTTTGATTTGCTCAAACGCTCTGTCCATCATCCCATTTTGTATCGCTTTGTTCGCCCTAAGTTGGCAGGGTATGCTCAGACGTGAGTCCCTTGCTCACTTGGACACTGGATTCAAGATAGCCTGGCTGATGAGTATTATGAATCCGAAACCGGTCCCAGGATGCTTGTTGCCGGTCCAGGGAAGACATGGCTTGGCAGTTCGGGCTGGACTGTTCCCATGAGGCACAGGGTCAGACTGATTTGCATATGGCCATGTCTGAACTGGGTGGCTGAGTGAGCTAAAGAATGGTGATGGATTAAACCCAGATCAGTTGACTGGGGGTGAGTGTTTAATTTGCTCAAACATTCCGTCCATCATCCCCTTTTGTACTGCTTTGTTCGCCCTAAGTTGGCAGGGTATGCTCAGATGTGAGTCCCTTGCTCACTTGGCCACTGGATTCAAGATAGCCTGGCTGATGAGGATTATGAATCCAAAACCGGTCCCAGGATGCTTGTTTCCGGTCCAGCGAAGACATGGCTTGGCAGTTCGGGCTGGACTGTTCCCATAAGGCACAGGGTCAGACTGATTTGCATATGGCCATGTCTGAACTGGGGTGGCTGAGTGAGCTAAAGAAGTGTGATGGATTAAACCCAGATCAGTTGACTGGGGGTGAGTGCTTGATTTGCTCAAACGCTCCGTCCATCATCCCCTTTTGTATCGCCAAGATTTTGGAAGCGTCAGGACCCAGGAGTTGTACAGAAGGTCTCACAATGGAGTAGAGAGGAGATTCAAACAAGTAGCCTTAGTTGGGCAAAGGATGTGAGAAGAACCCTCCAGAAAGTAGCAGGGCGCCTTAATGTGAGTCTCTCCCAGCACTCCTTGGTGGCCGATTTTACAAAGAGAACGCTTAGGGAACAAGGTCAGTCTTTTTCAAGGGCCCATGACTTTGACTATATGTTAGTGAAAAAATCGGTCCAGTGGTTAAAGAATTCATGGGAAAATGAAGTTTGGTTCCCGTATTTGTATATTTTGCCCAACCAAGGGTTAGATAAGAAATTTTAGGGACCCGAGTTGGGATTAACCCTTGGAAGATAGACGGAGAAATAAAGACTGCCTTGATTGTACCAGATTTTAAACTATAGGGGTTACGTCAGTTTCGGGGGCCCGGTAGGACGTACATTATTTTTTCAAAAAGAATTACCTGGCCACCAGTTTTGGAACTGCTAGTTACTCATGCAGATTTGGAAATACAACGCATCATGTCATTGCATTTTACTTTCACAGTTGTATTAATTCAACCTGATTTCAAACATCCTTTCATTTTTTTGAAGCATGAAAAGAATACACATTTCATTCATTTATACATTCCTCATGAATACATGTTAATAAACACATAAAAAACTGGACAATTCAAAAACTTAAACATGACGACAATAAATTCAAATCTAATGATTAATTCAACAATTACACCAGTCGTTGATTCAAACAATGCCTGTAAGCGCTATGACATTGAGTATTGTTCAGTTCGTTGAGCGCTTCAAACAGGTATACTACGGGGACAAGTTTCTCTGGAAGAGACCACGGTGTAATCAAATCTTCTTTGGTGAAATACAATCTCCTAATAGTATCCTCTTAGACACTGGAGTCTTCGTGTTTACTTGCGATGACTCCCGCCTTGTATCCTTATTTGTGATTTAAATTAAGCCAAAATACTTCATTGAGGGTTTTACATTCCACCTTGTTATGACTTCCTGATGGAAATTTAGACGATATTCTTCAAGCTTCACTTGGCAAATGGCATCTCTCCACAAACATCGATTGATGTTTGTGGAGACATGCCATTTGTCTAAGCCCTGATGATAATCCCCTGAGGCAGAGGGTGATTAGAAATGCGTCGGCACGCTAATATTTTGCCTGCGAGGGATCCACATTAATTGAAGCTCTATAGAGGGTGCCACTACATGAAATATACCTTGAGAGCAAATCACTTCCAGAGAAAGTTGTCCCCGCAGTATACCTGTTTGAAGCGCTCAACGAACTGAACAATACTCAATGTCATAGCGCTTACAGGCATTGTTTGAATCACCGACTGGTGTAATTGTTTGAATTTATCGTTAAATTTGAATTTATTGTCGTCATGTTTAAGTTTTTGAATTGTCCAGTTTTTTATGTGTTTATTAACATTTATTCATGAGGAATGTATAAATGAATGAAATGTGTATTCTTTTCATGCTTCAAAAAAATGAAAGGATGTTTGAAATTAAGTTGAATTAATACAACTGTGAAAGTAAAATGCAATGACGTGATGCGTTGTATTTCCAAATCTGCATGAGTAACTAGCAGTTCCAAAACTGGTGGCCAGGTAATTCTTTTTGAAAAAAAAAATTGATTGGCCCAGATGGCAACTGTAATTGTGGGCTAGGTCTAAGAAATGACATGTTGCACATATTGCTTGATTGCACATTTGTCCTTGCCATTCGGAAATAGTTTTTACGCCTAATATTTTTATCACATAAGATAAATTTGCGTGCCCAAGCAGTTTGTTTACTTACAGATATGCCCTTGTTGGAAATCGCAATAGGGTTGGTAAAATTCCTGAAGGCCATAAAAGAATTAGTAAGGGAGAAACTGTAGAAGGGGCATTGATTTAAAATGTTTTTGGACCCCAACAAATGTGAACTTTTCTTTGTCAACTTTTAGGAATTTAGAGATTTCTGTAAATTGTGTATAATGAATTGTATGTCTTTGAGGGTGTTACCTTCTTTTAACATGTATAGTATTTTAATTATTTATTATGTAGTAGAATTGAGATTGTTTACACTATTTGATCCTGATCGTGTTTTGTGCTGTTTAAAAAGCTATGGTCTAAATAAACAAAGTTTCTCTCTCTCTCTCTCTCTCTCTCTCTCTCTCTCTCTCTCTCTTTCTCTCTCTCTCTCTCCCTCTCTCTCCCTCTCTCTCTCTCTCACTTCTTCACCCATTGCTCAAGAAATTTGCAGCTGATCCTTCTTTGCCTTCCAGCTAATGGCCTGCCTCTCACCCTTCCTTCTTAAATTAATTGAATATCATCTCACCCTTTGCCTTACCTCTTATAACCCAATAAATCTCCTATAATCTATATTCTGTCAGCAACACTCCATAGAGACAATTTATAGACAAGTGTTCACCTTTCTCACCACAACCCATCATACCATCTTTCTAATTTTTTCTTCCTCATTGACACACAGGGGGGGGTAGCTTTAATGGGGGGGGGGGTGATTGAGGAGCGACACCCCCCAAAAAATGTGTCCTTCACCTGGTAGTTGGGTCTAGAGGTCCTGAATCGGGTCTGCTATCTCTGTGATGGAGTTTCTCCTCGTGAGCCAAGATTGAAAGCCAAAACACTTCACCTTCGATGTAAACAGGAAAGAGATAGAGACAGAGATACCCATAGGTGGCTGAAATTCAGATAACCCAAAATTAATATCAGCTTGACTGTTTGTACAATTTGTGTGATCTCCGGCAAATATTTTATTCCACAGGCCTTATTTTTTATGTTTGATTTAATACTACATTCACAAATAAAGGGTCAAAGGGCTTTTATACATGAGGTCCAGCACAGTTGCCCAAATGCAATATGAAAATTCAAGTTGTGCTGTTCCTGAATGATCTAGAATTCAGCAAAATATCAATCCCCGTCAGGTCAAGATATGAGGAACTTCCCCATATAGTTTGCGTAGTACGCAATGTGCCTAAGGACCTACCTACTGCTGCCGGGACCGGGAGGAGTGGGTAGGTCCTTGGACACATTACCGGGGATTGATGAAGCAGTAGTACATTCCAATCAGGGTAGAACCAGTACTACCAGCCATTAGACAGAGTAAGTCATGGTGGCTTAAATCCCAAACATGAATTCATTATTGTATTCCAGTCCAGCTTAGTGTAGATAGTTTTTTAACTTTACGTCCTGACGAATCGCCTCTAGGCTTATAGAATTGCGAAGAAACATGTTGACCAACCACATGGAAGAGCGCCACACCTTAGGCATTAACTTAGCATTGCGCCTTTCTTCTTTATTTTAATCAGGGTTGGAGACCACACAATTAAAGGTATTTTTGCTGGTACTCCCAACCCTGTTTTAACTCACATAAACATCACACACCAGTTGCTCATCTACACTCACTGAATCTCTCACCCCTACGGCACCAAACAGCTATTTGAAAAAAGCCAAAGTGCCCCTCATCGGGAGGCCGTCAGGCATTGCAGCGCCGGCCAGATGAGGAGCAGTCTGATGATGAAGCATGACACCCAACTGGGTGTGTTGGGCATTACATTCCAAATAAATGGATTCCCATCTCTTTGACTCTGTAGCCTACTGTCCTTTGTATATTGAAGACTTCTAGACCATTCAGGAACAGCACAACTTTAATTTTCATATTGATTTAATACTAGACCAGGAGTTCCCAACCTTTTGACTCCTGAGGACCCCCACTGAGTCAGTAATGGAAGCCGGAAACCCTCAAGTAATTTGTACGATTTAAAACATAAAAGCAGTAATTCGCAAAAAATACACAAACTAGTACACAATAAACAAATACTCAAATTACTAAAGATTTTATTTTACATTGAAAAAACATGCAAAAATC